>NW_026293180.1:0-44719 GCF_026419915.1 Harpia harpyja | reverse complement strand
CCCCCAACTTCGCAGCCTGCCAGCGGCACAGACCGGAGCAGGGATGCCCCGTGGGTCCCCGCTGCGCCGCAAGCCCGGGAAGAGGTCCCGGGGCGGAGCTCACGCCAAACCTGCCGTTTTTTGAACAAATCGCACCCTTTTCCTACAAAAACCACTGCTGCGGAACTGCTCTGTGTCCCGAGACAAAGCCACCGTGCCAACACCGACCCCGCGCACAGAGCACCGGCCGAGCAACAGGGGAGGTAGCACGGCACTGCCGGGAATGCGGTGGGTGCCGGCGGAGGGACACGGCTCTCTCCGAAGCCGCGTGCCGGCTCCGCCCGCCCCCCAGGAGCCAAAGCCCAGAGCGCCGAGAAGACAAAAAAGGCACCGAACGCTCCTGGGGCTGGGAACGTGGCGGCGGTCGCGACCGCCGCCGGTCGCCCCTCGCAGCATCAGCTGCCGCGGCCACCGCGCGCGAGGTCTGGCGCCAGGCGAGCAACAGCGCGGCGGATCCGGCCCCGCGACAGCGGAAAACCCTCGTGGAGCGGCGCCAGGGAGAGCAGGGCTGGAGCAGGATCTCCCCCCGTGTGCCGGGACGGCCCTACGCCTTCCTCTCCTACCCGACCTGCTTCCTCCGGGCCCAGCCTGGTGCTACCTATCCCAGCCCAGGGCCGTGGCCCGGATCACCTTGGAATTTCGGTGTTATCCAGCCCGCGGATGGCCTCCACCGCGTCCTCCCGCCCGCTCCATGTGACGAAGGCATAATCCTTGACGATGTCGCACTCGATGACGGGGCCGTACTCCTCGAACTTGGCCCGCAGCTCCAGGTTGGTGCAGGCGGGGCTGATGTTGCCGACGTGCAGTTTGGTGGAGGCCTTGCTCTTGTTCTTGCTGGCCTCCACGTTGATGCAGACGCTGTGCAGCTTGTGGTGGTGCAGGTTGCGGATGGCGTCCTCGGCCGCCGTCTTGTCCTCGATGTGGACGAAGCCGTAGTTCTTGATGATGTCGCACTCCAGCACCTTCCCGTACTGCTCGAAGAGGGAGCGGATCTCCTGCTCCGTCGCCTCCCGCGGCAGGTTCCCGATGAACAGCTTCACCATCTCGCCCAGCCTGCGACGGGGGAGGACGGGGAGGGGGGGGGAAGCGGCATCTCAGGGGGTGGCTCAGCCGAGATACCCCCCGTCCCCGTCTTCACAGCGAGGGGCCGGAGCTCACCCCCGGGCCCAGACCCGCTCCCCTGCCCTGGAAGGGGCCTCTCCCTGCGGGCAGGGCCGGGGGAAGACCCCCCACCACCCTCCTCCGGGACTCTCCGGGCGGCTGGGAGCCGTCCCAGGCCCCGGGAACACGGAGGGGGTCGGCCTGGGCGCGGGGTGAGCGCACCCCAAGGCTGGGACCCCCCCCCCGGGCCCCGGCTCCTCTCAGAGGGGCCGGAGCGGACCCCGAGCCAGGAACCCTCCCCGCCCCCCGCCGGGTCCCGAGCGGAGCCCGGCCCGGCCCGGTCCCCCCCCCCAGGGCCGCAGGGCCCGGGCCCGTCCGGTTCCCCCCTCCCCAGGCCGGGCCGGACCGGGGGGTCTCACCGCGGCACCGCGCTCCGTCTCGCCGGGACGGTGACGGCGACAAAATGGCGGCGGCTTCGGCTCCGCCCCCGCGGCTCCCCTTTTCCGCCGGAGAGCCGCCCACCGCGCCCGCTGATTGGCGAAGATCGGACCGGGGGCTCGACACGATTGGCCGAGCCGCCGCGGGGGCACCCCGCCCAACCCCGCGCCGGACGACGTCACGCGTCGGAGCACCGCCCGTCCGCCCGTTGGCCAATCGCGTGTGAGCGGCGCGCCGGAGGTGAGAGAGCGGGGCCGGAGCGGGGAGGCGGGACCTTCCGGGCACGTGAGGCCGGCGGCGGCCAATCGGGGCGGGGAGGAGGGGCGTGGCCTGGCGGCGCGGCGAAGGCCGGCGGGGTCGGAGCGCGCGGGAGCGGCGGAGCGGGGTCGGCCGAGGCGGGGGCGGGGGGGGCCGGGACCCACCGCCCCCACCGGGATCGGGACCGGGACCTGGGCCGGGACAGAGCTGGCAGGCCGCCCCTACCGGCACCGGGACCCGCAGGCCTCACCGGGACATCCCCCCTCCCCCCCGCCCGCCCTTCCCGGGGCCTTGCCGCCACCGAGACCCCCGGCGACCGCGGCCGGCACCGTCCGGCCCCCACTGGGCCTAGCCCCGCCCCTTCGCGCCCCGCCCCTCTCCCTAGAGCCCTGTCCGTAGAGCCCCGCCCCAACCTAGAGCTCCGCCCCTCTCCCTTAGGGCCCCGCCCTTCTCCCCAGGGCCCTGTCCGTAGAGCCCCGCCCCTTCCTTGGGGGTCTCGCCCTTCCCCTCTCCCACAGAGCCCCGCCCCAACCTAGAGCTCCGCCCCCTCCCGTAGAGCCCCGCCCCCTCTCCCTTTGGGCCCCGCCCTTCTCCCCCAGAGCCCCGTCCATAGAGCCCCGCCTTTACCCCGAGAGCCCCGCCCCTCTCCCTTAGGGCCCCGCCCCTCCTCGCCCAGCGCCGTTCTGCGCGCAGCCCCGCCCCTCCCGCCGCAGCCCCGCCCCTCCCGCCGCAGCCCCGCCCCTCCCGCCGCAGCCCCGCCCCTCCCGCCGCAGCCCCCGCCCCCGGGCCATGTCGGACTCGGTGCTGCTGCTGCGGCGGGTGCGGGAGCGCGGAGCGGGGGGGGGGGGAGAGGCGGCGACGGGCGGGGGGGGGTCCCGGGGGGGTCCCGACCCCCCGGCCGCAAGCGAGGCCGACGCCGTCGGTTCTACCCCGAGCACCGGGTGTACCGGGCGCGCTGCTCCTTCCTGGACCTGAGCGAGGAGCAGGTGCTGCGCGTTACCGGCTGGACAAAGCCGCCATCGCCGGGCTGTGCCGGGAGCTGGGAGCCGACCTGGAGAGCCTGACGGGTCGCAGCCACGCTCTGCCGGTTGCCGTTAAGGTCACCTCCGCCCTCACCTTCTTGGCTTCCGGCTCTTTCCAGACGGCCACGCGCGACAGCACCGGCATCAGCCAGTCGGCCATGTCCAACTGCCTGGCGCCAGTTCTTGGAGGCGCTGCAAGCGGCGGGGCGGCGCGGTACATCGCCTTCCCGCCGACGACCGCTCGCGCCGGGACGGTCGCCGGCGCCTTCCCCGGGGTGTTGGGTTTGGTGGGCGGCATGCACGTGGCGTTACGGGCTCCTTCCGAAAACGAACCGGCTTACCGCAACGCCGGCAATTACCACTCCATGAACATGCAGGTGGTGTGCGACGCCGCCGGCACCATCACCAACGTGGTGGCCAAATTCCCCGTTCTTGCCCCAACGCCGCCGTCCTGGAGAATTCGGCCTTGGCTCGGCTGCTGGAGGGGGCTCGGCCCGACGGCGCCTGGCTGCTGGGTGAGGCGGGGGGGGGGGGGCGGCGGTACGGGGGGGCCGGGGGGTCCCCGAGGGAGGGTGCCGCGGCCCCCAGAGCTGCGGTGACGGTGCGAGGGGTGGTTGGGGAGGCCGGGGGTCGGCGGAGGGGTCTGGGGGGGGGGGATTTGGGGATCTGGGGGAGACCCCGGGGGTCTGGGGGGCTCTGGGCATCGTTTGGGGGTCTCAGGGGTCACCCGAGGGTCTGGGGGTGACCTGAGGGTCTGGGGGGGGGTCTGGGTGAGATCCAGGGGTCTGGGGGTGATTTGGGGGTCTGGGGGAGACCCTGGGGGTCTGGGGGGTCTGGGGGGGGGTCTGGGGGGTCGTTTGGGGGTTTGGGGGTGACCTGGGGATCTGAGGGAGACCCGGGGGTCTGGGGGTCATTTGGGGCTCTGGGGTGACCCGAGGGTCTGGGGGAGACCCCGGGGGTCTGGGGGAGATCCAGGGATCTGGGGGTCACAGAGGTGACCTGAGGGTCTGGGGGGTGACCTGGGGGTCTGGGGGGGTTCTGGGGGTCATTTGGGGGTCTGGGGGCGACCCTCAGGCCCAGGGGACCCCCAAACCACCCCCCCCGCCCCGGCACCGGGGGGACGCACCCGCCCACGCCATCGCGCGTGCCGCAGTCCCCTTGCCCTGTGCCACTCTCCCCCCTGGGGGGGTTCCCCCACCTCTCTGACCCCCCCCCGTTCCGCGTGCGTGTCCCCCCCCACCCAGGCGACCGGAGCTACCCGCTGAAGCCGTGGCTGATGACGCCGATCGCGGCGCCCCGCGGCGCGGCGGAGGAGCGGTACAACGCGCTTGCACCACCAGGCGTTGGCCGTCCTGCGCCGGACCCTCGCCCTCCTCAAGCTGCGATTCCGCTGCCTGGACAAGGGGAGGGGGTGTCTGCAATACGCCCCCCCAAAAAGTTTGTCAGATTTTTTTAGCCTGTTGTATCCTCCACAACATCGCCCTACGCCGGCGCATGCCGTTGGAGCTGCCCGAGGGGTCGCCCCCCCCCGAAATCGAGCCCGACCTGCCCCTGCCGCCCCCCCCACGGGCAGACGTCCAGCGAGGCGCGGGCCGTGCGGGCCCGCATCGTCCAGCAGGTCAAGGACGGCCTCGGCTGAGACACACACTCCCCCCCGAAAATCTGGGGGGGCTCTGGTCCTCTGAGGGGGGCGTGGGGGGGGACGCCTGAGCTCAGATCCGCCCCCCCCCCGCCAAGGTTTACGTCGGAGGGGACACAAAGTGGGGGGGCAGCCCCCGTCCTCTACAAAGAGGGGGGGCTGCCTCCCCCCGTTTGCTGTGAGGGGGGAGTCCCCCTGTTCTCTGCAACAAGGGGGGGGGTCTCCATTCCCTACAAGAAGGGGTGTCCCTCCCCACTCAAGGACAAAGGGGGGGGGTCCCTGTGTCCCCCCCCCCCAGGGGCTGCCGCGTCCCCCAGTGCTCCCTGTTTCGGCGCTGACCCCCCCCCGCCTTGTCCGCGCTCGTTTCGGGGTGAATAAACGTATTTTTTCAGCAGCGGTGCCTGGGTGGGGTTCGGAGCGCCGGGACCCCCCCGGCAAGGGGAGGGGGGGGACCCCCGCAACGCTGCGCTCCCGCGGTTTATTGACACCCCGGCGTTTCGGCACCCGCCGTGCCGGGGGGGGGGATGCTGCGGCCGCCCCCCCCAGGACGGCCTGGAGAGCCCCGGCGCGGCGGCGCTGCTGCAGCTGGTAAAGCATCTCCACCACGTCCCGGCGCATCTTCTCGGCGTAGGGGCGTCCCCCGGAAAGTCACCGTGTCCCAAAACCGTCCCGCAGGCGTCGCAGGGCGGGCGACAGCCGCGCCTCGCACCGGGCCAGCGCGGCGTGCAGGCGGCCGCGGGCACGCGCCTCCCCGGCACGTTCTGTCGCCGACGCCGGGGCCCCCGCGGAAGAAGCGTCCGGGGTCGGAGCCGCGCTCCTCCAGCCGCTCCAGCCGCACCAGCAGCAGCTCCCGCCGCAGGATGCCGTCGGCCGCTGCCTCCCAGGCCTCCAGTGCTGCCGGCAGCCGCGCCAGGGCCCCGCCGGCACCGTACTTCACCGCCATCTCCAGCTCTCCCAGCTGGGGACGCCCAGCGCGGCCCAGAGCCGGCACAGGCGCCTCTGCAGCCGCTCCAGCCCTGCCGGCGCCGGTCCCGGCAGCGCCGGCTTCCACAGCCCCTTCTCGTACGGCTCTGCCGGTGCCAGGCGCCGGCTCGTGGCGCGGCTGTGGGGCTTCCACCGGCTCCTCCTCACCGTCGCCGTCACGCAGGTGGAAAATGGCATGGAGGAAGTCGGAGCCGGTGGCCGCGACGAACTCGAGGTAGTCATCGAAGAGGCAGGCGCTTTGCCGCTGCCCGCAGCCGGCCGTCCCCGTGCCGCAGCATCTCGCCGGCGTTTTGGCGTTCGAAAAGGCAGGCGCTTTGCCGTTCCCCGTGCCGGCCGTCCCCGTGCCGCGGCATCTCGCCGGCGTTTTGGCATTCCCGCTCGCCCGTGGGGAGCAGATCCGCCGCGGCGGCTGCCGGCTCGACCAGGGGATCGCAGCGGAACCGCAGGCGCTCGGCGGGGAGCGCCCTGCCCCTGCCCAACTCCTGGTAGAGCTCCTGCACGCCCAGGGGATCCGGCCCGGCGTCCTCCCCAGCGTCGCAGCACAGCGGCGGGTGCAGCCGCAGGGTCACCCCTTCGGCGAAGGCCCTGCCCGGCGGCACCCGCGGCCCGGCCACGCTGGGCCACGGGAGCAGTCGCCGGCCGGGGTGCCGAGGGGCCGGCGGGACCCCCAGCCGCGGCGTTGGCAGCCGCAGACCCCGGAGCTGCCGGAGCCGCGCGTCGTCCTCGTTGCGGCGGGTGAGAGCCGCCAAGAGCGGCGGCAGCAGGCACGTGGCACTCGCCTCCCTCCGCTCCTCGCCGGCCTCTCGCCGCGTCAGCCGCAGCAGATCCGCCGTCACCGCGAGGGCGTCCGGTGGGATTTCGGGGACCGGCTGTTCCCCGTGGGGCATCACCGGGGATGGCGGCGGCGGCGGCGACACCCCCGGCAGCCGCCGGCCCCCCCTCTGCTCCGGCAGCGAGCTGCGGCGGCGAAGCCCGGCGGTGCCAGCGCGGCTCTCGGTGGCGGGGGGCTCCGGGCGGGGGGCGCTGGTCGCTCCGGGGGTCCCTGGGCTGGTGGCGGAGGCCGGGGGCTGCAGATCAGCCCCCCCCCCCGAGCGCCCTGCAGCCCCCCCAAACCCACGGGGAGGCCTCTCCGCCTGCTCCCCGCCCCCCCGAGCCCCCAAACCCCCCCGGGGACCCTCAAACCCCCCACTCCGCCCCGGCGGACCCCCCCCCGACCGGCAGCCCCCCCGGCCCCGGCGGGACCCTGCGGCCTACCGCGCTGTCGCCATGGCGACGGCACGCCGGAAGTGGCTCCACCGCCAAATCCCTCCCCACCCGGCCGATCCACTTCCGGTCCGTCCCCAGTGAGGTCCGGCCGCCCCCCGTGACCCCGCGGGTGGTTCCGGGTCGGGCGGAGTCCGCGGCCATGGCGGCGCCGGGGCAGAGCGGGAGCAGCTGCCGGGTCAGGGCCCCTTGCGCGGGAGCTTTGGGGGTGCAGGGCTCTTTGCAGGGGGGTTTTGGGTATTTAAGGCCCGTTGCGGGGGAGTTTTGGGGGTGCAGGGCCCAGGGTCTTGGGTTTGGGGCTGCAGGGCCCCGGTTACATGAGTTTTGGGGGTGTAGGGCCCCTTGCAGGGGAGTTTCGGGTGTTTAAGACCCCTTGCAGGGGAGTTTTGGGGGTGCAGGGTCCTTTGCATGGGAATTTCGGGCGTTTAAGGCCCTTTTCAGGGGAGTTTTGGGGGTGCAGGGCCCTTTTCAGGGGAGTTTTGGGTGTTTAAGGCCCCTTGCAGGAGAGTTTTGGGGGTGCAGGGCCCTTTTCAGGGGAGTTTTGGGTGTTTAAGGCCCCTTGCAGGGGAGTTTTGGGGGTGCAGGGCCCTGGTTACAGGAGTTTTGGGAGTGCAGAGCACTGGTTACAGGAGTTTTGGGGGTACAGAGCCCTCATTACACGAGTTTTGGGGGTGCAGGGCCCTTTTCAGGGGAGTTTCAGGTGTTTAAGGCCCCCTGCACAGGAGTTTTGGGGGTGGAGAGCCCTGGTTATGGGAGTTTTGGGGGTGCGGGGCCCCGGGTACCCATGTTTGGGGGTGCAGGGTCCCTTGCATGGGAGTTTCGGGTGTTTAAGACCCCCTGCACAGGAGTTTTGGGGGTGCAGGGCCCTCGTTACAGGAGTTTTGGGGGTGCAGGGCCCCTAGCATGGGAATTTTGGGTGTTTAAGGCCCCTTGCACAGGAGTTTTGGAGGTGCAGGGCCCTTTGCAGGGGAGTTTTGGGGGTGCAGGGCCCTTTTCAGGGGAGTTCCAGGTGTTTAAGGCCCCTTGCAGGGGAGTTTTGGGGGTGCAGGGCCCTGGTTACAGGAGTTTTGGGGGTACAGAGCCCTCGTGACATGAGTTTTGGGGGTGCAGAGCCCTGGTTATGGGAGTTTTGGGGGTGCAGGGCCCCGGGTACCCATGTTTGGGGGTACAGGGTCCCTTGCATGGGAGTTTCAGGTGTTTAAGACCCCCTGCACAGGAGTTTTGGGGGTGCAGGGCCCTGGTTATGGGAGTTTTGGGGGTGCAGGGTCCCTTGCAGGGGAGTTTTGGGTGTTTAAGGCCCCCTGCACAGGAGTTTTGGGGGTGCAGGGCCCTGGTTACGGGAGTTTTGGGGGTGCAGGGCCCCCTCACCGGGTGCTGACCCCCCCACCCCCTTTCCCCGCAGCTGGAGTTCACGGTGCAGATGCAGTGCCAGGGCTGCGCAGACGCCGTGCGGTCGGCGCTGCGGGAAGCCCCAGGTGAGCCCCGCCATGTTCCCCAGCACCCCCAAAGTTGGGGGACACCCCACTTCCCCCCCCACATCGTCACCCCTCTCCCTCCCCGCAGACGTGCGGCTGCTGGAGCTGCGGCTGGAGGCGCAGACGGTGCTGGTGGAGACGACGGCGGCGGCCGAGCGGGTGCGGGAGCTGCTGGAGAAGTCGGGGCGCCGGGCGGTGCTGAAGGGGATGGGGGGGTCCGATGACGGTAAGCGGGATTTGGGGGTGTCGGGGAGGGGGGACACGTGCGCGGGATTTGGGGCGCCGACGCGTCTCCCCGCAGCGAACCTGGGGGCGGCGGTGGCGGCGCTTTCCGGCCCCGGCGCGGTGCGGGGCCTGGTGCGGTTCCTGCAGGTCTCGCCGACGCGGTGCCTGGTGGACGGCGCCGTCGATGGGCTCCCGCCGGGTCCCCACGGGATCCACGTCCACGAATTCGGGGACCTCTCGCGCCCCTGTGACAGGTACCGCGGTGGCGGTGGGGGGGGACGACACGGGGACGGGACACCCCCGGGTCTGGGGGTGCAGGCACCCCGGTCTCACCCTGTCTCCCCCTCACGCCCGCAGCTGTGGGGGCCACTTCAACCCCGACGGCGAGTGCCACGGGGGACCCCAGGACCAGCACCGGGTGAGCCGGCGGCCGCGGCCGCTCCGTGGGGCTGAGGGGGGGGGCTCCCGGACCCCCCCTCACCCCCCCTGCCGCGCTCCACTGCAGCACGTCGGGGACCTGGGGAACATCTGGGCTGATGCCGAAGGCAAAGCCAGCTTCCGCATGGAGGACTCGCGCCTGAAGGTGGGGCTGCGGGGGGGGGCACGGAGGGACCGGCCCCCTCCCATGGCTGTGGGGAGGGTCTGACCCCGGTCCCACAGCTGTGGGGGGTCCAGGCTGCACCCCACGGCCATGGGTAGGGTCTGACCCCAGTCCCACGGCTGCGGGGAGGGGGTCTGGGCTGTGCCCCACGGCCATGGGGAGGGTCCGGCCCCAGCCCCACGGCTCTGGGGGGTCCTGAGACCCCTCCAACCCCCCCCCCCCCCCCCGCCAGGTCTGGGACATCATCGGGCGCTCGGTGGTGGTGGATGCGGGCGAGGACGACCTGGGCCAGGGCTCCCACCCGCTCTCCCGGGTGACGGGGAACTCAGGGCCGGGGTGAGTGTGCAGGGGGGGTGTCCGGGGGGTCTTTGGGGATGGGGGGGGGGGGGGCTGCTCACCCCCTCACCTCCTCTCTTCCCCCTCGCCAAGGCTGGCCTGCGGCGTGGTGGCCCGCGCGGCCGGGCTCTTCCAGAACCCCAAGCGGGTCTGCTCCTGCGACGGCGTGACCCTGTGGGAGGAGAGGGACCGGACCACGGCAGCCCCCGGCCCCACGGCAGCCCCCGGCCCCACTGCAGCTTCCAGCCCCACGGCAGCCCCGGCCCCCCACCTCTAGGAGCCGCCCCCGGGACAGCAATAAACGATAACTCGCTCTGCAGCCTCCGCGGCTCTCGGGGGACCGGGGTCGGGCGCTGCTCGTCCCCGCGGTGCTCGGCGCTGCGCGTTCCCCGGGTCCGCAGCGGCCCCTTTAAGGGCGGGCGTGGCCAGCGCGGCGGCCGCCTTGGGGGCGTGGCGGGGGCGTGGCCGGCGCGACGGTGGGCGGGGGAGCGCGCAGGCGCGGTGGTGGCGGCGGGAGAGCGGAGTGGGCGGGGCGCGGGAGGAGCGGGCGGCGCGCAGGCGCGGTGGGGAGGGCGCGCACACGGCGGGCGGCGCGCAGGCGCAGTTGCGCGGTCGCCGCTCCCGCTCCGCGCTGAGGAGACGCCGCCATTTTGTGAGGCCGCCGCGCTGAGCTCCCGCTCCCCTTTCCCCGCCGCTGCCGCCACCATGCGTCCCGGCATAAAGCTCTTCGTGGGCAACGTCCCCGAGGAGGCGACGGCGGAGGAGCTGAGCGAGCTGTTCGCCGGCGCCGCCGGGCCCGTGCTCGGCATCGCCCTCATGAAACAGTTCGCTTTCGTGCACCTCCGGGATGAGGCGGCGGCGGCCCGCGCCATCACCCAGCTCAACGGCCACCAGCTGCACGGTCGCCGCATCGTGGTCGAGCCCTCCCGGCCTCGGCCCACCAACACCTGCAAGATCTTCGTCGGTAACGTCTCGGCCGCCTGCACCAGCGGCGAGCTGCGCTCGCTCTTCCAGCAGTACGGCACCGTCGTCGAATGCGACGTGGTGAAAGGTACCGGACCCGCCGCCGCGGACGGGGGCTCCGCACAAGCCTGTTCGCCTCCCCCGGGGCCGCCCCGCAGCCCTCGCCGAGCTCAGTCCCCGCCACAACTGGCTCGCCGCTCACCTCCGTCCTCGGAGCCGCTCCGGCCCCGCTCTCGGCTCGGGTGACCCGTGTTCCGTCTGCCTGGCTGCGGCTCCCCCCCCCCACCTCCCCCTCTCCACCGCCCCCGGCCCGATCTGGCGGCGCCCCCGCACACGGAGCAGGGCCCTGGGTCCCCCTGCCGCCCCCCCCCCAGCCCCAGCCGGAGCCGTGCGAGCCCTTCTGGGTTCCCCAGAGCCCATCCCTCCCCTCTGCCCCGTTAAACGCACCCCCGGGGTGCGCTCTCGCCAGCCTTTCCAGCCAGGCCACGTCCTCCATCCTCGCCTCCCCCCAGCGCGGGCGGGGGTAACCCGCTGCTGCTGCCTCCGTAATTCTTCCCTGACATGAGGCGCTTCCCTTCCCCATCCCGCTGCGACTCCGCCACGGCTTCACCTCCACAAACACGCTCCGACGTGGAGCGAGACGCTCCCCCGTCAGCCGAGGCGGGAGAGCCGAAGCCCATAAAAAAACCCCCACGCTGTCAGACTCCCGAGGGGGCTCGATCGGCTCCGCATCGGGGACTCTGCAGTACGGCGTGACCAGGGGGACGGCGTCACCCCACCTTCCCCCTGACCCTGATGGGAAAAGGTGTCATCCCCATGTCACGCAGCCGACACAGCCGCTCCCCGAGGTGCCTGTCCCGTCCCGTTCCACCCCCCTGCCCCGGCAGCGTCCCAGCCAGCTCCTCTGCTTCCCGGGAGGGTGATGTTGTTGCCTCTGCTCTCTCGTCCCAGGTTGCAGGCCCACCGGCTCCGTCCCGCCAGGACGCAGCTTCCCAGCGGAGCCCATCAGAAACCACCCCAAACCCACACCAAAAGTTTCTGGCATCCCCTTGGCCGGTGGCCGATTTGTGGGGTCCCCCAGAGAGGGGTGGGGGTGCTGCGGCCGCCCGAGGGGGCGGCAGGAGGGCTGGGGGGGTGAACGGAGGAGACATCCCCTCCTTAGGCTGCCGGAGCGGGATACGTGGATGTGGGATAGGAGCCAGGGAGGGGCGGGATGGCAGAGCGGAGGGGGCACGCGCGGGAGAGTGGGCGAAGCGGCACTGACGTTTAGCCGGAGCTTGAGGTACCAGGATGGGGTTTGCTCAGCGAGCGATGCTCTAAGCATGCCGCGCTCCCTCGGATGGGCTGCCCTGGCCGAGCCGTACGCCGGCCTTCTGGCCGTAGGCTAACGTGGGCTGTCGCCAGCGGCACCCGGTTCCAGTGATCCCTGGTCCCTGACTGCAGGGGGGATGCCGCGGGGTTGCCGAGAGGAGCCGCCTTTCCACCCCATGCCGGCCTCCCGGACCCGTCGTGCCACGGGGGCAACCCCCCAGCTACTGCGGTGGCATCCAAACCCCGAAACCGTTGGCCTGAGAGCCGCGGGCGGCTGCCGGACCTGGCGTGGGCACAGTGTCGTGGCGAGAGCCGTGCTGGGGGACGGGCAGGTTGCCTGCGGTGCTGCGGGTGACGCGCTCTCCTGCCGCAGACCCGGCACGGTCACTCCGGGTCCCGCTTCTACCGCTCCTCGCCTCGCTCTCCATCTCCTTTCCGACGTCTCTCTGCTTCGGTGCCGCTTTCGCGCCGTGCTCCTCACCCGGCTCCTCGCCTTGGCCCGGGTGCTCGGCTGGGTGTGCGGTGCCGCAGGTTGTGCTCGGGTGCTCTCCTCTTCCTTCTCCCCGCTCTCCTCTCCTCCTCCCCCTCCCCTCCTCCTCTCCCTCTCTCCTGTTGCTGGCGCTCCGTCCCCCTTGGCACGTCTCGGTGTCTCAGCGGGCGCCGGCCCTCTCTGGCTTTGCTCCGCTTACCGGTGGGATGGCCGGCTGAGCCCATGGCGCTGGCGGGGCCGCATTGCCCTCCCGGGGCTCTTGGTCCCCGGGTGCCAGAGGACGGGTAGGGAGGAGTTGCCGTTGGCGAGAGGCCGCCGTGCCGCGGGGCAGGGTGCCGAGCTCCCTCGGCGCAGGGAGAAGCGGCTGCGGTGGGTGTGGGCGAAGGGAGGGACAATGCGGGGGAAAACAGAGCAAAAAAGCGGTGACGGGGTGTTCCTGAGCCAGGGGACGCCGGGCGGGTGGCCGGGCTCGTTAGGCTCCGGCCAAATTAATGGTGGGGCGGAAGCAAACGAAGGTGGTTCTGTCTCTTCGCTGCCTGAGCAGCAGCAGCAGCGGAACGGGGCCGGCAGAGCCCGTCCCGGCGCCTGTCCCGCCGCTGCCTAGCCGCACGCTGCCGCGGTCCCGGCGAGGCTCGATAAGCGTTCGATCCTGTAACGAATTGTCTTTTCTCCCCCCACTGATAACCCTCTGTCTGCTGCTTTATCAGACTATGCATTTGTTCACATGGAGAACGAAGCAGATGCAAAGGTTGCCATCGAAAACCTTAACGGGAAGGAGGTGAAGGGGCGCAGAGTGAACGTGGAGCTCTCCACCAACGTCCAGAAGAAGGGCGCGGGCCAGGCCCTGCCGCCCGCCCTCGGCCTCGACAAGAACAAGAGGATCGGCCTGGAGTACCGCGAGAAGTTCCAGCCCAAGATCGAGGGCTTCGACCAGCAGCGCCGGGCGGCGGACGCCGCCTTCCCCTCGGCCGCCACTGCCGGCTACACCGCCGCCTCCTCCCTGTACGATTACCAGCAGCGCTTCGGCACTGGCGGCGCCGGCAAGTACGAGGCCTTCGAGGCGCAGGCCAGGCCGGCCTCCCCCTCCTACTTCGGGAGGGACCGCAGCCCCCTCCGGCGCTCCCCCACCCGGGCCGGCTACGCGGCGGTGACGCTCCCCATGACGGCGCAGCCGGCCGCCTACCGCGCCCAGCCCTCCGCCTCGCTGGGGGCCACCTACCGCGCCCAGCCCTCCGCCTCCCTCGGCGTGGCCTACCGCCCGCAGCCCACCACCGGCCAGGCCGCCTCTTACCGCGCCCAGCCCTCCGCCTCGCTGGGCAGCGCCTACCGCTCCCAGCCCTCCGTCTCCCTCGGCGCCTCCGGCGCGCAGCCCGCCGCCAACTCCCTCGGCTCCTACGGCGCCCAGGCCGCCGCCTCCTACGGCGCGCAGCCCGCCGCCTCCCAGCTCTCCGGCTACGGCGTCCAGTCCGCCGCCCTGGCCTCCTCCTACGGGGCGCAGGCCGCCTCCGGCTACTCTGCCTCCTACAGCGCCCAGGCCGCCGCCGCCGCCTACGGCGCCCAGGCCGCCGCCGGCCCTGCCGCCTCCTACGGCGCCCAGGCCGTGGCCACGCATGTGGCCTCCTACGGCGCCCAGGCCGCCACCGCCGGCCACGCCGCCTCCTACGGCGCCCAGCCCGTAGACGGTCACGCCGCCTCCTACGGCGCCCAGCCCGGTGCTGCGCTCTCGGCCTCCTACGGCGCCCAGGCCGTGGCCGCGCACGCCACCTCCTACGGCGCCCAGGCGGTGGCTGGTCACACCGCCGCCGCCTACCAGCCCGTGGCCGGCCACTCGGCCTCCTACGGCGCCCAGCCGGCGGCCGCGCTCTCCGCCTCCTACGGCGCCCAGCCCGCCGCCGGCCACTCCGCCTCCTACGGCGCCCAGCCCGCCGCCAACCTGCCCGCCTCCTACGGCAGCCAGTCCGCCGCCGCCGCGCTCTCCGCCACCTACGGCGCCCAGGCGGCCTCCTCGCTGGCCGCCTCCTACGGCAGCCAGGCCGCCGCCGCCTCCTACAAGGCGCAGGCCTCCGCCCCACTGACGGCCGCCTACCGGGCCCAGGCCTCCGGCTCGATGGCGGCGTCCTACCCGGCGCAGCAGGCCTCCTCCGCGTCGCTGGCGGCCGCCTACCGAGCCCAGCCGGGCAGCGCCTACGACGGGCCGAGCCAGCTGGGGCAGCAGGCGGCTTCCTACCTGGGCCTGTCGCAGGCCGCCGCCGTCGCACCGCCCTACGAGCGCACCCGCCTCTCCCCACCTCGCAGCGCCGCCTACGACGACCCGTACAAAAAATCATCCGCTCTGGCAAAAAGGTACGGCGCCGGGCCGGGGATGGACGGCCGCGCGACTCGCTCCACACCGCCCCGGTGGATGCCGGCGCCCGGCTCGGGGCTTACTCTTGGCTCCGGCGCGGCTCGCTAACGCCCGGCGTGCAGAAGGGTGGGCGCCATGTGCCGGCCCGTGGGCGTGGTGGCTCTGCTCCCGCGGCGCAGACCCCCGCGTAACTCCCTCCCCCGGCTTCCTGGGGGGGGGCACGCGCTGCGGGGTGGGGATGGGGGCTTCGTCCGGGGCGGGGGGGAGCCGGCGGCACGCGCTCGCTGGCGGCCGGGTCTCCCGTGGCACCCAGCGCCTGACCCGCGGGTGCGCCGGGCGCCGCTTCTCCGTCCCGAGCTGCCGGCTTTGCCTGCGGCGCTGCCCGCCCGAAGCCCGGCGGTGTCGTGCCGCCGCGGCGTGTCCCCGGGCAGGACGCGGTCGCCACCGGCGGCGGATTGAGGCGCGCTCCCCCTCATTCACCACCTGTCTCTTCTCTCGACCAGGTATGGTTCCGAGCGCCGTCTGTCTGACCTCTCAGATTACCGCCGCTTAGCGGACTCGCCGCTCGCGTACCGCCGGTCGCCGACAAAGTCCCCGATGGATTACCGCCGCCTTCCAGAAGCGCACGCCGATTACGCCCGTTACTCGGGCGGCTACGGCGATTACCTGCCCGCCACCCGCGTCCACTCGGGCTACCAGCGCCGCCTCTGAGCCGGGCGGCACCGGGACGGGGTGGGGGTTAAGGCCGCTTGCGTCGCCGCGGGCTCGTACTCGGTGCTCCGCCTCACCGCCCGCCGCCACACCCGGCGCGGTTCGCCGCCTCCGGCCGTTGTCCCCGGGGCAGGGACGGTTATTTTTTAGCTGCTTTTTCTTTGTTCTTTCTCTTTTTTTGAGTTTTTTAGAAGGATCCGCGGTTATGGTTGGAAAGCGTGCTGCGCTCCTGCGGGGGGAGCAGGCAACGGGCGCGCGGGTCACCAACCTCTGCCTCTGGCTCCCGCCGTAGCGTCGTGGAACCGTCTCGCTCGCGGCACGCGTGGCCGTCGGCACCACTGGTGCTTGGTGGCAGTTTATAACCTGAGCGATCGCTGCCACTGAGCGGAGCCCGCGCTCTTTTATACCACGAGTTCCCCTTTTTTGGGTTTATTTCCCCCTTTTCCAGCATCAGTCCGCGGCGCAGCGCCGGGCTCAGCGCAGCAGCGAGGTTTTGTATGACTAAATAAATGCTGGGCTCTTCACCGTTTCCCAACCGTCTCCCGTCTGGTTCTTTCCCAGCTCGGTGCTTCGGGGGACCAGCAGTGCCGTCGGTGCCACCGCCGTTCCGGCGAGGGGCCGATACCACCGGCACGGTGACATGGCCAGACCCATGGCTGTTGCATCCGTCTCCCTGCTCCCGCCCTTGGCTACGGCGGCCAATTCCCGGCGGCAGAGTCACCGACCGCCTCGGAAAACACTGGTTTTGTGCGGTTGGGTCACCCGGCGCCGGTCCCAGCTGCAGCCCCGGCACCAGTAAGCGCTGGAGCCACTTTTCTGCTGCAGAGGAGGCAGACTCGGAGCACGAGCAGCATTTCACCGGTAGCAGGAACCGCCGGAGCGTTCCCGATGGCACTGCTGGACTCGGGCAGCAGCGGCCCGACTGTACGCTGTGGTAAACGCACGCCGTCACCGGTGCCCCAGCCCCTAACCTGTGCTCGGTGCCTTTTTTTGGGTGAGAATGGCTGATTTTGAGAGGAGAAGCCGCACGTGCACAAGAGCGAGGTCGGTGTTTGCTCCCGCCCTGGTTCGGCCACGGCGGCCGGTCGTGTGTGTATCGCTCAGCGCCGCCGGCACCGTGTGGCAGAGCCGGCTGCCGCCTCGCCCTGGCTGGTCGTGCCACCGCAACGGCCGTTAAAGTCTCTGAAAGCGTTTTCTGTCGCATCATCTCTCCCCCGAGCCAGGGGTGGGTCGCGGTGTGGTCCTGGTTGGTTAACACAGGTCGTGCCATGGGGAGAGGACAGCTGCCTGCTGCTGCGCCTTATTGCCTGGCTGGGGCTCGTTAACCGCTGTGGTAATTAGCCGGGCAGAAGGGTCTAACACTTCTCCCCCTCGTTTTCCAGGGCAGGCACCGGGGGACGCGCACCCTCAGGTCCCAGGACCGTCCCTGAGCCCACCCCGGTGACGGAGGAGCCCACGGGTGATCACACAGAGGCAATTAGCAGCTGATGAGATGGAGGCAATTAGTGGAGGCGGAATCGCCCTGGAAATGCAGCGGCTGACGACAGGCAACGAGCTCGGGGCTCCCACTGCAAAACCCCGGAGCCCAGAGAACAGCCGAAGGGCTGGGACGTCGACAAAGGCACGCTCCTGGGCCTAATGTCATTACTTAACGAGCACCGAGAGGCAGGGGGAGCAGCACAGGCCGTTTGGGGACTAACGAGCCAGCCCTGGACAGGTTAATTAGCAGGTAGTTTCAGAGGTGCTGCCCCTGAGGGAGAGGAGGAAGAGGAAGGACCCCAGTGGGGCGCAGGGAAGGTGGGGGTGCACAGGGGCACCAGGACGAGAGCCGGGGCGGGGGGGTGTCATAAAAGCCAGGCCCCGTTCGTTAGCTAGGGCAGCACAGGGCCCTGGGGTCCCCTTTCAGGGGGCTGCCCCCCCCCCCCAGCTCATCTGCCCCTTCGTTTGCAGCGCAGACCCCCGCGGGGAGCCGGTCAGCAGGCAGGGCCGCAGGCAGCACCGGTAAGTCCAGGAGGTTACGAGCTGGGCTGGGTGGGGGGGAGTTGAGTCCAGAGAAATAACCGGTGCCGGAGCCAGCGGGGTTTGTTAAAAATTTGAGTTTTATTTTACTGGAGAGTGGGGTTGGGGGACGCTAAACGCCACGGGGGGCGCGGGGTGAGCTCCAAACACAAGGTCGGCCCTCCCACGCCGGCGCGGTGCAGGGGGAGCGCGGCGTGGCGGCCTCGAGTCAGCTACGTCATTTCGTATTAAAAAGCTACAAGTGGATTTATTCATCCTCTTCAAAATAAAGAAAAAAAAAAAAAAAAAAAAGAAAGAATAATAATAAAGGAAGCTCCAGCAAGGGAGCGAGCCGCTCCACGCTGGCCGGGGGCAGGAAAAGCAAAGCAAAGCAAAGCTGGCGCTGCGGCTACGGCTGCAGTTACGGCTACGGCTACTCTCGCTCACGACCTGAGCCTAGACCAGCTAGGGGAGGGGTGGGGGCCCCCGAACTACCTGAAAAGCAAATCCTGGCAACTGAGAATAGAAAGCTGGGGGAAGGGGGGGCGGGGGGGGGTCGAGCTATTCTGACCAAGGCTGGGAAGAAGCTGAGCGTTCGTTAGGAACAGACTCGTTAGCTGAACCCGGCTGCGCTTTGAAGCCCGGCGCAGCACGAGACGCGCGGTGCCGATTCGGTGTGCGACGGGAACCCGACGTCCAGCCGCAAATATCTTACCTGAAAGAGAAAAGCAGAGTTGGCGCAGAGCGCCCGGTGCAGGCGCCGGTCCCCGCGCCGGCCGGGACCGTGCCGGGGGACCGCGCCGAGCCCCGGCGGGCACCCGGAGGAGCTGCCGGCTTCCTGAGAGCAACCAGAATCCTGATGCGGCGGCGGCGGGGGGCTCTGTGGCCGCCCCGTGCCGGGGGGATGCCGGGAGCCCCCACGGCTCCGGCTCACCCGCAGCGGTGTGCCAGGGGCGGCAGCCATCCCGCGCCGGGGCGGCAGCCCGGCTGCCGGCGGCTTTTACCGGGCAGAGCCTGGGAGCCATCCCCGGACAGGGGCTACTCCCGGGGGATGCGCGTGGCGGCCACGGCACGCGGGGCTGGGGGCTCTGCGGGAACCCCCCCACCCCGCAGTGAGTGTGCCGGGATGGCACCTGGGCACAAGGGCTCGGCCCCGGCTACGGGGAGGGGGGGGACGCTAATTAAAGGCAGCGGGAGTCCCGAGGGCAAGCGACTCCCCGGCAGCAGCACCGATTGCCACGGCGAGTCCTCGCCGTCCACCCCACGCCGGGCAGAGCGGCCGGAGCCGGCGCCTGGGCTTTAACGCCCGGCAAGACCCCGTCTGCTTCGCCGCGACCCTTCGTCCCGGCTCGCATCGAGACGCAGACGCTCGACCGGCACAACCAGGGGCTGGGGGACGCGCGCCCCGTTATCTCCGGCAGCCGGGGAACCCCCCCCGCGGTGCCCGGAGGCACCGCCGGTTGCAAGGCGCCGTGCGCCAGACCTGCCAACACGCTCACCTCCGGCTCAAAAGGCAGAGTACCCGCGCCCGGTCCGCGTACGGGTCCCGCCCGAACCGCTGCATGTCGTAGAGGAGGCCCGGGCCACCGAGGAGACCGGCGACAGCTGCCCACGCTCGTACGTGTACGCCTCTCCGACGGTGGTGGCCGCGGCGGCCGTGCGGCGCAGGGGGCTTCTATCCCGGGTGTAATAGGTGGAGGAGGCGGCCGCCGCGGCGGCGGTGGCGGCGGCGGCGACGGCGGCCGCCGCGCCCGGGGTCGGCAGCAGAGCTCTATCGTACGCGTCTAGGGTGGTGGGGATGCGACTGGCCATGGCTGTGGTGGCGGCCATGGCCGAGGACTGGACCTGGGAGTACTGGGCGTACTGGGAGTACTGGGCCATGGTCTGCTCCGCGTAGGCGTCGTACGCAGAGGCCGTGGCGTAGGAGCGGACGCGGTAGCGCTTGTAGTAGTCGGCCATCCCGCCGTACGCCTCATCGTAATACACGGTCTCCCCCATAGCCCGCGGTGTAGGGAGTGCGCACGGCTCCGTACTGCTCGTTATAGGCCTCGGCAAAGTCCGCCACTTGCCCCGGGCGATCTACCGGGCACTCTTTAGACCAGTGCCCTTCCTTCCCGCAGCGGTAGCAGCCGCTCTTGTCTCCCATCCCGGGCGCCGTCCGGAGCCGGCTGGTGGACAACTGCACGCGCATCCGCTTGCCTTGAGGAAAGAGACGCGAGAGGGAGGCGATCAGTGAGGCCGCGCCGAGAGCGTGGTCACAGCCACGGGCGCCAGCGGGCAGCGGGACGGGACCGGCCGCTGCCCCCACCTCCCCCCCCCACCCCGCAGCCGCGCAGCCTCCGACGGCGCCGGGCACCGCGGCAGGGAGCGACCCGGCGCAGGAGGAGCCCACGGCGGGCTCGAGCGGGAGCCGCCTGCCGGCCGCCGGCCACCCGACTTACCAGGAAGGCGCCGCCGGGGACGGGGCTCTGCCGGCGAGGCCGAGCGCTGCCCGCGCCGGCCACCCCGGGCTAAGCCAGGATGGGCTCCGGCGGCTCAGCCAGCCGGCGAGCGGCCAAAGACGGCTTTCTGCCGGCAACCGGCACACGGCGGTGCTGCCGCAGCAGCCCGGGGACGGCCCCCGCATCAACGGCAAGCTTCCCGCCGGAAAATGCTCCCGCCAGCGCACTCCTTGCGGCGGCCAGACGGATGCGACGCCGGACAAACGCCCCGGAGCGAACGAGGCTTCGGACGGGGGCCGGCTTCAAGCGCGGCAAGAGGCAAGCCAAGCGCAGCCGGGGGCATTTGCTGGTCCCGCGGATGCCCCGCAGCCGGGGAGCTCCGGATGCGGCTGCGCCGTCCCGGCTGGAGAAGAGTTTTTGGGGGACACCCGGAATCGGGGCAGCGGGGTTTGCCAAAACCCCAGCGGGAACCAGGAGGGCCAAGCCCAGCCCCACCGCCGCTCGGGGTGAAGCACCGGACGCCTCCCTGCCGACCCGGCCCGCCCGCCGGCACCGCTTCCGGAGAGGGGACGCGCTCGCCATCAGCGCCACGCCGCCGAGTCTCGGCCGCGAGCTCAAATCCGGACGCTCGGCCCCGCCGCTGCGTTCGCGCGAGAGGCCGAGAGGAGGAGGCTGCCAGCGAAAGCGCCCGCGCCGCGTCTCGTCTGGGAGCCGGGCGAGGGCCCGGGGCGGCACGTTGAGAGCCCGAGCGAGCAATGCCGCGGTGCTGCCGGCAGCGGGGACACGGCCGGCGCGGGATCGGGCGCCTCCGCTCACCCTCTTACCAGGCAGGGCAACGCTACAAGGGCGGGAGGCAGCCTGGCTTCACGCCGCGCGGGCGGGACCCGCTGCTCCGGCCCGGCAGGACCAGGCGCGGCGGCCGTCGGCACAAGAGTTGGGACTTCGCCGTCGGGATCCTCCTGCGGGGCGGCCGTGCTGGGTTAAGTCAGAGATGGATCAGTCCCGTCCTCCCCCGGCCCAGCCCCAACTGTCCCTGCCCTCGCTCTGGCTGCCGCGGCCGCACCGGCGACCGGGAAAGCGGCGCTCGGGCTCGCCGGACAGGAAAGCGGCTGCGCCGCGCCGGCCTGGCCCTCGTCACGCCCTGCACAGCACGAGGGGAGCTGGAGTGCAAAAAAAAAAAACCAAAAAAAACCCTCGTTTGCACTTAATTCCAGCGAGGGGGAGGGCAGGTGAGCCTGGCGGCGCTGCTCTGCCGCAGAGCTGAGCGCGGCACCGGCTGCGGTCTCGCCGAGGATCGCCGGCGGGCCGGTCACCCCGGTGCTGCTGCCGCACCCCCAACCTGCGCAGCCGGAGCTGGGAGGGAGCGAAAACATCTTAACGGGAACATGGGGAATCCTCCCGGAGACCCCTGGGGCTCGAAGCGCCAGACCCATCCCCGCTCCCCGCGGATCTCGGCCGCGACCCCGGCGCGGATCACCTTGGAATTCGGTGTTATCCAGCCCGCGGATGGCCTCCACCGCGTCCTCCGCCCGCTCCATGTGAACGAAGGCATAATCCTTGACGATGTCGCACTCGATGACGGGGCCGTACTCCTCGAACTTGGCCCGCAGCTCCAGGTTGGTGCAGGCGGGGCTGATGTTGCCGACGTGCAGTTTGGTGGAGGCCTTGCTCTTGTTCTTGCTGGCCTCCACGTTGATGCAGACGCCGTGCAGCTTGTGGTGGTGCAGGTTGCGGATGGCGTCCTCGGCCGCCGTCTTGTCCTCGATGTGGACGAAGCCGTAGTTCTTGATGATGTCGCACTCCAGCACCTTCCCGTACTGCTCGAAGAGGGAGCGGATCTCCTGCTCTGTCGCCTCCCGCGGCAGGTTCCCGATGAACAGCTTCACCATCTCGCCCAGCCTGCGACGGGGGAGCGGGGGTTAGTGCTGCCGAGACGCGCCGTACTGGGGGGGGGGCACACACCCCCGCAGGGCTGTGCCCCCAAACACCCCAAATCTCCCCCAAGAAACACACCAAACCTCTGCCCTCCTCTCCCCACAGGACTGTGCACCCCTAAAAACACCCTGAAACCCTGCCGTCGTACCCCCCCACAGGGCTGTACCCCCCCAAAAAACCCCAGAAACACCCTAAACCTCTGCCCTCCCCTCCCCGCAGGGCTATGCCCTCCCAAAAACCCCCAGAAACAACCCAAAACCCCTGCCTGCCCCCCCCAAAACCCCTAGAAACAACCCAAAACCCTGCCTGCCCCCCCCCAAAAAAAACACCCCAAAACCCTGCCTGCCCCCCCCGCAGGGCTGTACCTTTCCCAAAATCCCCTACAAATACCCCAAAACCCTGCCTGCCCCCCCCAAAACCCTACAAACACGCCAAAACCCTGCCTGCCCCCCGCGCAGGGCTGTACCCCCCCCAAAAACCCTAAAACCACCCCGAAACCCTGCCTGTCCCCCGCAGGGCTGTGCCCCCCCAAAAACCCTAAAAACACCCCGAAACCCTGTCTGCCCCCCCAAAACCCCCCTAGAAACACCCCAAAACCCTGCCTGCCCCCCCAAAAAACCCTAGAAACGCCAAAACCCTGCCTGCCACCCGCGCAGGGCTGTACCCCTCAAAAAAACCCTAAGAACACCCCGAAACCCTGCCTGCCCCCCCGCAGGGCTGTAACCCCCCCCCAAAACCCTACAAACACCCCAAAACCCTGCCTGCCCCCCCCAAAACCCCTAGAAACACCCCAAAACCCTGTCTGCCCCCCCCCACCGGGCAGAACCCCGCCCCAAAGCCTACAACCCCCCCTCCGGACACCCCCGTCCAGGCCTTCCCCCCCCCGCCGCCTTCCCCGAGGCCTCCGAGCGCCTCAGCGGGGCCGGCCCGGGCCCAGGTCATCCCGCTCGCCCGGCCCGCCCCGCCGGCAGCGCTGCTGCCCCCCCCCCCCCCCCCCCCCCCCCCCCCCCCCAAAACTTGTCGCCCCCCCATCCCTCCCCACCTTCTCACACACACACACATTCCCCCCCCCCCCCGGCCCCGCCGCCCCCTCCCGGTACCGGCGCCGCCGCAGCCCCGCCCCCACCTGCGCCCCGTCCGCCGCGCGGTCCTCACAAAATGGCGGCGGCGCTACCCAGCTCGGCCTCCGCCTCCCGCGCTCCCATTGGGCAGCGCAGCTGTCCGTCAAACGGTCACCGAGCTCCGTCACCCTTCCACGGCTGGCATAGGTGGGCTCGCCCACGGGGCCGCCGCAGCCAATCATGGGTGGGAAGGGGCGGGGCGAGCGGGTGGAGGAGCGGTCCATTGCGGCCTCCGGGGGGGTTGCGCTGGGGCGGCCCATTGATGGCGGGCGGAGGGGTGGGGAACCAGCGGGGTGCTGGAGTCCCGTACTGGGAGCACTGGTGTGACCCACGGGCACCCGCCCCGCCCATCCCCGAGCCCGTTCCCTCCCCATCCCGACCCAAAACCACCCCATCCTGTCCTAAAACCATCCCATTCCATCCTGACCAAAACCATCCCGTCCCGACCCAAACCCATCCCATCCCGTCCCAAATCCACCTCATCCTGCCCCAAAACCATCCCATTCCATCCTGACCCAAAACCATCCTGTCCCGACCCAAAACCATCCCATCCCAACCCAAAACCACCCCATCCTGTCCCAAAACCATCCCATCCTGTCCCAAACCCATCCCATCCCAACCCAAAGCCACCCCATCCTGTCCCAAAACCATCCCATCCTGTCCCAAACCCATCCCATCCCAACCCAAAGCCATCCCATCCCATCCCAAATCCACCCCATCCTGACCCAAAACCATCACATCGTGTCCCAAAACCATCCCATTCCATCCTGACCCAAAACCATCCCCTCCCGACCCAAAACCACCCCATCCTGTCCCAAAACCATCCTATCCTGACCCAAAACCATCCCATCCTGTCCCAAAACCATCCCATCCCGATCTAAATCCATCCCATCCCATCCCAAAACCACCCCATCCTGAACCAAACCACCCCATCCTGTCCCAAACCCATCCCATCCCGACCCAAAACTATCCCATCCCTTCCTGTCCCAAAACCATCCAATCCTGACCCAAATCCATCCCATCCCATCCCAAATCCACCCCATCCTGACCCAAAACCACCCCATCCTGTCCCAAAACCATCCCATCCTGACCCAAAACCACCCCATCCTGTCCCAAAACCATCCCATCCCAACCCAAACCATCCCATTCCATCCTGTCCCAAAACCATCCCATGCCGTCCCAAATCCACCCCATCCTGACCCAAAACCATCCCATCCTGTCCCAAACCCATCCCATCCCGACCCAAACCATCCCATCCCATCCTGACCCAAACCCATCCCATCCTGTCCCAAATCCATCCCATCCTGACCCAAAACCATCCCATCCTGTCCCAAACCCATCCCATCCTGTCCCAAATCCATCCCATCCTGACCCAAATCCACCCCATCCTGTCCCAAACCCATCCCATCCCAACCCAAAACCATCCCATCCTGACCCACAACCATCCCATCCCGACCCATCCCACCCTCATCTCCATCCTGTTCCCACCTTATCCCAATCCCAATCCCAATCCCGCCCCGCCGGCGCACTCAGGGCCCGCCCGGTCTCTACAGTCGCTTTATTGGGGGTTGGGGCTGCGCGGGGACATCACCGGGACGCGGGGGGACACGGGGACCCCGGGGCAGGAAGGCACGACGGCGCGGGGTGTGGGGGGGGCGGTGAGCGAGACCCCCCGCGCTGCCCCTCCCCGTGCTGCCCCCCCCGCCGCGTCCCTCCATCGGCTCCGCCGGGACCCCCCCCGTGTCCCAGGGCACCCCCCCCCCAGCCCCCGGCTCTACTTGTTCTTCTTGAAGAAGCTGAAGCGTTTCTCCCGCTCCTTCTCCTTCCCCTCGCGGGCGCGGGGGGGCGGCGGGACCCCCCTCGGCGGGGGGCGGCGCGGGGGGGCATGCTCATGGCTCGCGTCACCCCCCTTCCCGCCCGCCGGGGTCCCCCCCGGCCCCTCCCGCGGTCCCCGCCGGCACCAGGGCGGCCGCCGCCTGGATCACCCGCAGCCAGGTGCTCATCTCCGCCTGCGGGGACGGGCGACGGCGGGCGTCAGCGGGCGTGCGAGGGCGTGAGTTGGTGTCAGTGGGTGTGGGAGGGCGTGAGCGGGCGTGCGAGGGCGTGAGTTGGTGTCAGCGGGTGTGCAAGGGCGTGCGAGGGCGTGAGCGGGCGTGCGAGGGCGTGAGTTGGTGTCAGCGGGTGTGCAAGGGTGTGGGAGGGCATGTGAGGGCGTGAGTTGGTGTCAGTGGGTGTGGGAGGGCGTGCGAGGGCGTGCGAGGGCGTGCGAGGGCGTGCAAGGGTGTGAGTTAGTGTCAGTGGGTGTGCAAGGGCATGGGAGGGCGTGAGCGGGCGTGTGAGGGCATGAGTTGGTGTCAGTGGGGTGTGGGGAGGGCGTGCGAGGGCGTGAGCGGGCGTGTGAGGGCGTGAGTTGGTGTCAGCGGGTGTGCAAAGGTGTGGGAGGGCGTGCGAGGGCATGAGTTGGTGTCAGTGGGTGTGGGAGGGCATGAGTGGGCGTGCGAGGGCGTGAGTTGGTGTCAGTGGGTGTGCAAGGGTGTGGGAGGGCGTGAGCGGGCGTGCGAGGGCGTGAGCGGATGTCAGCAGGTGTGCAAGGGCGTGCGAGGGCGTGAGCGGGCGTGCGAGGGCGTGAGTTGGTGTCAGCGGGTGTGCAAGGGTGTGGGAGGGCATGCGAGGGCGTGAGTTGGTGTCAGTGGGTGTGGGAGGGCGTGAGCGGGCGTGCAAGGGCGTGAGTTAGTGTCACTGGGTGTGCAAGGGCATGGGAGGGCGTGAGCGGGCGTGTGAGGGCATGAGTTGGTGTCAGTGGGGTGTGGGAGGGCGTGCGAGGGCGTGAGCGGGCGTGTGAGGGCGTGAGTTGGTGTCAGCGGGTGTGCAAGGGTGTGGGAGGGCATGAGCGGGCATGCGAAGGCGTTAGCGGATGTGTGAGGGCGTAAGTTGGTGTCAGTGGGTGTGCAAGGGCGTGAGAGGGCGTGAGCGGGCGTGTGAGGGCGTGAGTTGGTGTGCAAGGGTGTGCGAGGGCGTGAGCGGGTGTCAGCAGGTGTGCAAGGGTGTGGGAGGGCATAAGTTGGTGTCAGTGGGCGTGCAAGGGTGTGGGAGGGCTGTGCGAGGGCGTGAGCAGGAGCGTGAGTTGGTTGTCAGCGGGTGTGCAAGGGTGTGGGAGGGCATGAGCGGGCGTGCGAGGGCGTTAGCGGATGTGTGAGGGCGTAAGTTGGTGTCAGTGGGTGTGCAAGGGCGTGAGAGGGCGTGAGAGGGCGTGAGCGGGCGTGTGAGGGTGTAAGTTGGTGTGCAAGGGTGTGCAAGGGTGTGCTGAGGGCGTGAGCGGGTGTCAGCAGGTGTGCAAGGGTGTGGGAGGGCATAAGCTGGTGTCAGTGGGCGTGCAAGGGTGTGGGAGGGCGTGCAAGGGCATGAGCGGGCGTGTGAGGACATGAGTTGGTGTCAGTGGGGTGTGGGAGGGCGTGCGAGGGCGTGAGCGGGAGTGTGAGGGCGTGAGTTGGTGTCAGCGGGTGTGCAAGGGCGTGAGAGGGCGTGAGCGGGTGTGTGAGGGCGTGAGTAGGTGTGCAAGGGTGTGCAAGGGTGTGCGAGGGCGTGAGCAGGTGTCAGCAGGTGTGCAAGGGTGTGGGAGGGCACGAGCGGGTGTGCGAGGGCGTGAGCAGGTGTGTGAAGGTGTGAGTTGGTGTCAGCGGGCGTGTGAGGGCATGAGGGGGTGTGCGAGGGTGCGCAAGGGCGGTGAGCGTGTAAAAAGTGTGAGGGGCATGAGCAGGTGTGAGAGGGTGTGTGAGGGTGTGAGTGGGTGCCAGCAGGCGTGTGAGGCCGTGAGTGGGTGTGCAAGGGTGTGGGAGGGCGTGAGTGGGTGTGCGAGGGTGTGAGTGGGCGTGCAAGGGCATGGAGGGTGTGAGTGGGTGTGCGAGGGCATGCAAGGGCATGAATGGTTGTGCAAGGGCGTGGGAGGGTGGGAGCGGGTGTGCGAGGGCGTGAGTGGGCGTGAGTGGGCGCGAGTGGCGTGAGCGGGCGTGAGTGGGCGTGAGCGGGCGTGAGTGGGCGTGAGCGGGTGTCAACGGTCGTGCGAGGGCATGCCGGTGTGCTTGTGTGCGCACCGCTGGGGCTGCGGGCACGAGGGGGGGTTTCCCCGGGTGCTCACGCGTGTCTGCGCGGTGCGAGGGGGGGGTCACACCCGACCGTGCCCCCCCCTCACCCCCCCCCAGCGTCTCACCTCATCCTTGGCCTGGAAGAGATACTCCTTGCCGTCGCTCAGCCTGGGGAGGGGGACAGGGCTCAGCCCCCGCCACGTGCGTGTCCCCCCCCCAACCCTGCGCCCCCCCCCACCGTGCCGTGTGTCCCCCCCCCGTCCCTACCCCAGTTTGAAGACGTGCTTGCGCTTCTTGTAGTGGAGAGCGGGGTGGCAGCGGGCGCCGCGCAGGCTGGCGGGGGGCTCCCCGTGGTAGGGGGCCCCCACCCCTGCGCTCTTGGCGTCCTTGTAGAAGCTGAGGTTGCCCCCCGCAGCACGCAGTACACGCTCTGCCAGGACCTGGGGGGAGGAGGGGGGGTACGGAGTGAGGGGGGGGGCACGGCGAGGGCTCGGGGAGGGGGACAGGGGTCTGTGTGGGGGGATACGGCTCTGTGGTGGTGGTGGTGGGGGCACGGCTCCATGGGGGGCACATAGCGCTTTGGGGGGGGGGACAGCTCCATGGGGGTGCATGCAGTGCCATGGGGGGGACACGGCTCCGGGGGGGGGGGGGGGAACATAGTGTCACAGGGGGGACATGGCTCCGTGGGGGGGACAAAGTGCCATGGGGGGGGCACTTGGCTCCATGGGGGGGGTAACATAGTGTCATGGGGGGGGGATGGCTCCATGGGGGACACACAGTGCCATGAGGGGGGAACTTGGCTCCATGGGGGGGTAATATAGTGTCATGGGGGGACACACACGACTCTATGGGGGGGGACACGCATGGCTTGGGGGGACGACATGGCTCCAGGGGGGGAAACAGCTCCGTTTGGGGGGGGACACAGAACTGCGGGGAGGGCACAGCAATGTAAGGGGGGGGAACACGGTGTCGCTGGGGGGGGGCATGGCTCCGTGGAGGGGGAGACACAGCACCATGGGGGGACACACACGGCTTGGGGGGGGATGACAAGGCACTGGGGTGGGTTGGCACCATGGGGGGACCCCGACATGGGGGGGGGGGGCTGTTGCGGAGGGGGGGGTCACAGACCCACCCCTACCAGCACAGCAGGGAGCAGGGCCTTGCCACTTAAGGGAGGGGCCTGAAGGAAGGGGCGTGGCCAAAAGGGAGGGTGTGGCTGCAGAGGTGTGGCCTAGGAAGGGTGTGTCCCACGGGGCGGGGTCAGGGTGGTAGCAGGTGGGGTGTGCCCAAACGGGGTGTGACACGCCAGGGGTGTGGCCTGTGTGGGTGTGTCCAAAGGGGCATGGACCGTGAGGGTGTGTCCAGAGGGGCGTGGCTGCGAGGGTGTGTCCGACGGGGCGGGGTACATGTGGGCGTGTCCGAAGGGGCGTGGCCTCACCTATTGGGGGCCTTCTTGCCCTGGGCTTCCATCTCGTGCTTGCGGCAGAGGCCGCCCTCCAGGCTCTCGGGGGCCGGGGGGGCGCGGGGGGGCAGCGTGGCCGCGTGGTCGGGGGCCGGGACCCCCCCCGAGCGCCCCCGGGGAGACCCCCCCGGGCTGGGACCCCGCTCCCGCGCCCCGTTGGTCAGCCCCGGCCCCGCCGGCACCTGCGGGGAGACGGGGGTCGTGGGTCCCCTCCCACGGCGGGGGGGCACACAGAGGCATCCGGGGGTCCCCCCCCCGCCTTGGTAGGGGGGTCCAGCGTGGCGGGGGGGGTGGGGTGTTACCTGGGCCGCGGCGCTGTCGGGGCAGATCCCGTTGACGGCCGGTGCCTCCGGCTGGCGGCTCTGCGGGGCCGGGGCCCTGGGGGGGCACAGGAGTGGGTGAGGGGACAGGGACCCCCCTATCACCGCAGGACCCTCCCCGAGATCCCCCCCACCGTGTCCCCTCTTTCCCCAGGACCCCGATGTCCCCCCTGTCCCCTCAATGCTGGCGGTGTCTCCTGCGGCCCCCCATGTCTCCTGTGCCCCCCCCTTCCCTCCAAGTCCCTCCTGTCCCCCTCATCTCCCCCCATTTCCCACATCCCCAGGGTCTCCCCCCCCCCGGGACCCCCATATCCCCCCGCTTTTCCCCAGTCCCCAATATCCCCAGGGTGTCCCACCAGGACCCCACATCCCCCATGGCCCCCACCCTCCCTAGCCCCCCCCCGCCCCCAGACCTCCATGTCCCCCCTGTCGGCCCCCCCCCCCCAGGCCTCCGCATCCCCATCCCTCACCGCTGCGGCTCCCTGGTCCCCACGCCGTTCTGGGCGTCGGGGGGCACCGACGGAGGGACCCCCCCGGCCTCAGGCTGCGCGGGGGGGGGCGTGGGCGGCCGCCTCTTCCTCGCCTCCTCCTCCTCACGCCGCCGCCGCTCCTTCTCCTCCAGCTGCGGGGGGGGGGACGATGACACGGAGGGGGGGGTCAGCGCCTGCACCGAGCGCGCCGGGGCTCAGCCGACGGCGGCGTTCCCCCCCCCCCGTGCCCCCCACCCTCACCGTGGTGAGGCGTTCCAGGGCGGCGAAGCGCTCCTCCCAGGCGGCGGCCGCTTTTTGGAAGCCCTGATGGCGTTTGATGAGGTTCTCCACCTCGGCCACGCTGCCCCCCAGCTCCGCCGAGCGTACCAGGGGCTCCTGGCTGGAAAGCCAGGCCTCCGCCATGCTGGCATCCCGCCCGAACATCAGCACCTCCAGCACTGCGGGGAGACGGGGAGAAGGGGGGGGGAACGGCGTGGATCCAGGCGTCCGGGCGGATTCAGCCCCCCAGGGGTGCCCCCCCGACCCTGCGCTTACCGATCTGCAGCCAGTCCATCTTCTCCTTCCAGCGGTCCCCGATGTCCCGGCGGCGTTCCTGCAGCTGCGAGAGCTTCTCCGAGATCTGGGGATGAGGGATGGGGGCTGTGAGTGCGCGGCAAGGGGGGGGGGGGGGGCACGGGGATGGGGACATGGGGATGGGGACAGGGATACAGGGATGGGGACAGAGACGTGGGGACAGAGAGATGGGGAGGGGGATGTGGGAATGGGGACAGGGCTGAGGATACAGGGATGGGGACAGGGATACAGGGATGGGGACAGAGAGACAGGGATGGGGACATGGGGATGGGCTGAGGATACAGGGATACAGGGATGGGGACAGAGACATGGGGACAGAAAGACGGGGAGGGGGATGTGGGAATGGGGACAGGGCTGAGGATACAGGGATGGGGACAGGGATACAGGGATGGGGACAGAGAGACAGGGATGGGGACATGGGGATGGGGATGGGGATGAGGATACAGGGATACAGGGATGGGGACAGAGAGATGGGGACAGAGAGATGGGGAGGGGGATGTGGGAATGGGGACAGGGCTGAGGATACAGGGATGGGGACAGGGATACAAGGATGGTGACAGAGACATGGAGATGGGGACAGAGAGATGGGGGTGGGGACATCGGGAGGGGGACATGGGGACAGGGCTGAGGACACAGGGATGGGGACAGGGATACAGGGATGGGGACAGAGAGATGGGGATGGGGACATGGGGATGGGGACAGGGATACAGGGATGGGGACAGAGAGACAGGGATGGGGACATGGGGATGGGTACAGGGACATGGGGATGGGGCTGAGGATACAGGGATACAGGGATGGGGACAGAGAGATGGGGACAGAGAGATGGGGATGAGGATGTGGGAATGGGGATGGGGCTGAGGATACAGGGATGGGGACAGGGATACAAGGATGGGCACACAGGGATGGGGACATGGGGATGGGGATACAGGGATGGGGACAGAGAGATGGGGACGGGGACATGGGGATGGGGATGCGGACATGGGGAGGGGGACATGGGGACAGGGCTGAGGACACAGGGATGGGGACAGGGATACAGGGATACAGGGATGGGGACAGAGATGGGGATGGGGACATGGGAATGGGTACAGGGACATGGGGATGGGGCTGAGGATACAGGGATGGGGACAAAGAGATGGGGACAGGGACATGGAGATGGGGACACGGGAAGAGAGCTGAGGACACAGGGATGGGGACAGAGATGCGAGGACAGAGACATGGGGATGGGGACACAGGGGTGGGGACACATGGACAGAGACAGAGATATGGGGATGGGGACAAGGGGACGGGGACACAGGGGTGGGATACAGGGATAGGGACGGAGACATGGGGACAGAGACAGGGCGACAGGGAAATGGGGATGGGGGGACAGAGACAGGGATGCAGGGATGGGGACAGGGACACAAGGACGGGAACAGAGACAGGGAGATGTGGATGGGGACGCAAGGATGAGAACAGGGATGGGGACAGAGACACAGAGTCGTGGACGGGGACATGAGGCCAGTGACGGGGATGGGGACACAGGGGTGGGGACGTGGGGACGAGAACGGGGACGTGGGGCTGGGACGAGGACAGGGACGCGGGGACGGAGAAGGCCCCACCTTGTCGGCGGCGTAGTGGCCCTTGTCGAGCAGCGCGGTGCCCATGGCCACGCAGGCGTCGAAGCTGTCGGCCCGCGCCTCCACCTCCGCCTTGATGCTCTGGTGGTTCTTGATCACCAGATCGGCCGAGGACACGTCCCTGCGCCGGGGACGGGGACGCGGTCAGCGTCCCCTCGGCACCACCGCCGCCCCGGCACGTGCCCCTTTGCCCCGTCCCGCTCACCGCGGGCGCTCCTGGCCCTCGATCTGCAGGCGGACGCCGTCCATCCAGAGCAGCAGGTCCCGCACCGCCCGCAAGAAGCGGAACTTGTCGACGGTATCGAGGAGCAGCCGGCGCCGTCCCTGGCTGCTGCCGCGCAGCTCGGCCCAGGCCTCGCTCACCGCCTGCTCGTGCCGGCGGATGTCGGCCGCCTTCTCCCCGGCGTACGCCTTCTCCAGCCGTGCCGCGTCCTCCTGCACCTGGCGCACCTGCGGGCGCACGGAGAGGAGGCTGTGCCGCGCCGCGCCGCAGCACGCCACACCGAGCTACGCTGCGCGGTGCCACCCCACGCTGCGCCACGCCGGGCTGCACTGCGGCGTGCCGCGCCGCGCCGCCGCGCCGTCCTGCATCACGCTGCGCCGCGCTGCTTCACGTCGTGCCGTCCCGGCACCGCGCCGCGCGGCTCACCTGGGTGCTGAGGGCCTGGATGTCGTGCTCGTAGGCGGTGTGCATGCGCTGCATGGCTTCGGCCGTGTTCAGGTCGCGGCCCACCTCGTCCGGCAGCTGCTTCTGCTTGTGCTGCACCTGGGCCAGGGTCTCGCGGGCGTCGTGGTAGAACCGGTGCAGCTCGTAGGAGGCCGCCAGCATCTGCGACCGCGTGTCGATCAGCTCCAGCAGGTCGGCCCAGGCCTCGTTCAGCCCGTCCTTCCACTCGGCCACCGTGGCGTTCTCCGAGTGCCCCGCCGCGATCAGCGCGTCCGCCAGCCCGTTGACGCCGTCCACCCGCTCCTGCCCGATGCTGCTGGTGTCCCGCGAGAACTCCCTGAACTTGTCCCGCAGCATCTGCGGGGAGGGGGCCGAGCCGTGTCGGGGACGGCGGGGAGGGGACACCCCGGCGGCCTCCCGCCCCGTCCGTCCCCGCACCGTGACGTGCTCGTAGTCCTGGCCCAGCTCGTGGGAAGCGGCCACCACCTCCCGCTCCGAGATCCACTGCTCCAGGTCGTCCACGTCGCGTTTGAGCTGGCAGAGCCGCTGGTGCTCCTGCAGCGTGGCCCGGCGCTCCTCCGCCAGGTCCTTCAGGCTGGCGTAGAGCTTGTCCACCTGGCCCTGGCGCAGCGTCAGCCGCTCGCTGCGGGCACGGCCGCCGTCAGCTCCGGTGGCACCGGCACCGGGCACCCGCTGGCGGGGGACGACGTGTGCGGGGGTGGGAGGTGTGGGGGGGGACACACGGTCCTCAGGGGACGGCGGATGTGGGGACGGGAGGTGGCAAGGGGGGGGACGCGGTCCTCGTGGGACGATGGATGTGGGGATGGGAGGTGGCAGGGGGGGACACGGTCCTCGAGGGATGATGGACATGGGGATGGCAGGTGGCAGGGGGGACACGGTCCTCGTGAGATGATGCACACATCAATAAGGGGTGGGGGGGGGGACACACGGTCCCCAAGGGATGATGCTGGCAGGGATGGGAGGTGGCAGGGGGGGACACGGTCCTCGTGGGACGATGGATGTGGGGATGGGAGGTGGCGGGGGGGACACGGTCCTCGTGGGACGATGGATGTGGGGATGGGAGGTGGCAGGGGGGGACACGGTCCTCGTGGGACGATGGACGTGGGGATGGGAGGTGGCAGGGGGGGACATAGTCCTTGTGAGATGATGCACACATCAATAAGGGGTGGGGGGGGGACACAGGGTCCCCAAGGGATGATGCTGGCAGGGATGGGAGGTGGCAGGGGGGGACACGGTCCTCGTGGGACGATGGATGTGGGGATGGGAGGTGGCAGGGGGGGACGCGGTCTTCGTGGGACGATGGATGTGGGGATGGGAGGTGGCAGGGGGGGACACGGTCCTCATGGGATGATGGACATGGGGATGGAAGGTGGTGGGGGGTCACACAGCCCTTGTGGGATGATGCAGGCGGGGACGGGGGGGTGTCAGGGGACGCCTGTCCCCCGTGGCACGATGCAGGCGGACCCGGGGATGTTACCCACCTCTCGGGGTGCCCGCTGGCCACCATGTCGCGGCTCTGTGCCGAGAGCTGGTGCACGGTGTGGGCATAGTCCCGCAGCGCCTGCTCCAGCACCAAGTGCTTGCTGACCATGGCCTGGGCGCTCAGCTCGTCCTGAGGGTGCGGGGGGGGGGATCACAGAGGCTCAGGGTGGGAGGGGGCACGGGGCTGGGGTGGTGGGGCACACCGGCCGGGAGCCGTACCTTCGCCTTCTCCTGGGACATCATGTGCAGCTCCTGCTCGCCCATCCAAGCCTCGGCCTCGGCGGCGTCGCAGTAGAACTGCTGGGCGGCGTGAGCCCGCTCCAGGCGCCGGTGCCGCAGCTCTGCCTGCAGCCGCAGCTCCTGCCAGGCTTCCCGCAGCTCCCGCACCCGCTCGGCCGGGCCCGACAGCCCCCCGCGCCGTCCCAGCAGCTCCTCCACCCTCCGCTCATGGCCCTGCAGCTCCTTCTGCAGCGTCTGGAGTGCGGCAAAATGGGACACGCGGGGGTGAGCGGGAGCGGTCCTGGGGATGGTGGGACCCCCACGGGGGCCAGCGGCGGCGGCGGCTGCCGGACCCCCCCGACCCACCTGGTTCTTCTTTATCAGGAGCTGGACGGAGGGCAGGTCCTTGCCGTGGTCGGTGGACACAGCCAGGGGTCTGCGCTCCTTCACCCACAGCTGGTGGGAGACGGGGGGTCAGGGACGGTGGGGGGGGTCAGGGATGCCGGGGGTCTCCTCCCACGGCCGGGACCCCACTCACGATCTCGTCCTCCAGGTCGCGGTTGAACTGGTGCTCCTCCTTGGAGGCCAGGAGCTTTCGGCATCGCTCCCGCAGCGGCTCCCGCAGCCCCAAGAACTGCTCCTCCACGGCACGGACCTGTCCCTGCACCTCGGCCGCCGCTGGCGTCCTCCCGGCTGAGGGCCTGCGCCTGCGCCCGGATCGCCTCCACCTCCTTCTCCCGCACCGCCGTCTGCTTCTCCAGCATCTGCCCAGGGCGTGGGGAGGGTGAGGGACCCCGCGACGGGCACCCCGCCGTAACGGGCACCCCGCCGTGACGGGCACCCTTCCCCGCACACCCCCTGTCCCCACGCACCCCCTGTGCCAGGCACCCCATCCCCATGCACCCCATGCCTGTGCACCCCATCCCTGTGCACCCCTGTCCTCTGCACCCCATCCTCGTGCACCCCCTGTGCCGGGTGCCCCTTCCTTCTGCACCCTTGTCTGCTGTGTCCCATCTCCTGCACCCCGTCCCCTGCACCCCTGTCCCTGTGCACCCCTGTCCTCATGCACCCCATCTCATGCACCCCATTCCTATGCACCCCATCTCCTGCACCCCGTCCCCTGCACCCCTGTCCCTGTGCACCCCGTCCCTGTGCACCCCTGTCCTCATGCACCCCATCTCCAGCACCCCATTCCTATGCACCCCATCCCCTGCACCCCGTCCCCTGCACCCCTGTCCCCCGTGCACCCCATCCCCTGCACCCCATCTCCTGCACCCCATTCCTATGCACCCCATCTCCTGCACCCCATCCCCTGCACCCCTGGTCCCCCTGCACCCCATCTCCTGCACCCCTGTCCCCTGCACCCCGTCCCCTGCACCCCTGTCCCTGTGCACCCCTGTCCTCGTGCACCCCTGTCCTCATTCACCCCATCTCCTGCACCCCATTCCTATGCACCCCATCTCCTGCAACCTGTTCCTATGCACCCCATCTCCTGCACCCCATCCCCTGCACCCCTGTGCCTATGCACCCCATCTCCTGCACCCCGTCCCCTGCACCCCTGTCCCTGTGCACCCCTGTCCTCATGCACCCCATCTCATGCACCCCATTCCTATGCACCCCATCTCCTGCACCCCGTCCCCTGCACCCCTGTCCCTGTGCACCCCTGTCCTCATGCACCCCATCTCACGCACCCCATTCCTATGCACCCCATCTCCTGCACCCCATCTCCTGCACCCCGTCCCCTGCACCCCTGTCCCTGTGCACCCCTGTCCTCATGCACCCCATCTCATGCACCCCATTCCTATGCACCACATCTCCAGCACCCCATCTCCTGCACCCCATTCCTATGCACCCCATCTCCAGCATCCCATTCCTATGCACCCCATCTCCTGCACCCCCGTCCCCTGCACCCCTGTCCCTGTGCACCCCTGTCCTCGTGCACCCCTGTCCTCATTCACCCCATCTCCTGCACCCCATTCCTATGCACCCCATCTCCTGCAACCTGTTCCTATGCACCCCATCTCCTGCACCCCATCCCCTGCACCCCTGTGCCTATGCACCCCATCTCCTGCACCCCGTCCCCTGCACCCCTGTCCCTGTGCACCCCTGTCCTCATGCACCCCATCTCATGCACCCCATTCCTATGCACCCCATCTCCTGCACCCTGTTCCTATGCACCCCATCTCGAGCACCCCATCTCCTGCACCCCATTCCTATGCACCCCATCTCCTGCACCCCATCTCCTGCACCCCGTCCCCTGCACCCCTGTCCCTGTGCACCCCTGTCCTCATGCACCCCATCTCATGCACCCCATTCCTATGCACCCCATCTCCTGCACCCCGTCCCCTGCACCCCTGTCCCTGTGCACCCCTGTCCTCATGCACCCCATCTCATGCACCCCATTCCTATGCACCCCATCTCCTGCACCCCATCTCCTGCACCCCGTCCCCTGCACCCCTGTCCCTGTGCACCCCTGTCCTCATGCACCCCATCTCATGCACCCCATTCCTATGCACCACATCTCCAGCATCCCATTCCTATGCACCCCATCTCCTGCACCCCGTCCCCTGCACCCCTGTCCCTGTGCACCCCTGTCCTCATGCACCCCATCTCCTGCACCCCATTCCTATGCACCACATCTCCAGCACCCTGTTCCTATGCACCCCATCTCCTGCACCCCGTCCCCTGCACCCTGTTCCTATGCACCCCCTGTCCCCATGCACCCCATCTCCTGCACCCCGTCCCCTGCACCCCCGTCCCCCGCAGACCCCATCCCCGCAGACCCCGTCCCCCCGCCGGACCCACCTGCTGCTTCTTGAGCAGGATGTTGACGCTGGTGAGATCCTTGCCGTAGTCGTCGGAGCGCAGCTGGGCGTGCACGCCGGACAGCCAGCCCCGCAGCGCCGCGCAGGACTGGGCGCACAGCTCGGCGCGGTTGGCGTCGAACAGGCGCCGCGCCTTCGTCCGCGTGGTCGACTCCAGCTCGTCCCACAGCCCCCGCAGCGCCGCCAGCTTCTCCGTCACCACCGTCCCCAGCTCCGGCTTCACCGACGCCAGCTGCTGGCCCTCCTGCCGGGGATACCGGCGTCAGCGGGGCCACGGCGGTGGGGGGTCCCGGCGCCCCGGCCTCGCCCCGGCCCCCCCACCTTCTCCATCTTCTCCAGCCAGCCCTTGTTGGCGGCCAGCTCGGCCGCGAAGGCCTGGTGCTTCTGCCACTTGGTGTGCAGGTTGCGGGCCTCCTCGTAGGAGACGTCCTGGGCCGTCAGCATCTTCTCGTTGATCCAGAGCGTGAGCTGCCAGGGGGGAGAGCGGGAACGGGGCCGTTACGCCGTGCCGGCTCCGTCCCGTCCCTGTTCCCATCCCACCTCATCCCATCCTCGTTCCCATCTTCAGCCCGTCCTCATCCCCACCCCCCGCCCCATCCCGTCCCTCCCGGTGTCCCGCGCTCACCTCCTGCCCGTCCTGCAGGAACCGCTGCAGCTCCCAGTTGTCCCGCAGCCGCCCCAGCAGCTCCTGGGCCGTGTCCCGGTTCTTCTGGTGCCTGCGGCGAGGGCAGGGGGTGACGGCTGGGCCGGGGACCCCGGCGGTGAGGCTGGGCCACGATGTGGGGGTCCCCTCACCTGCTCTCCACCGAATCCACCGTCTCCTGCACCTTGTCGGCGTGGAGGCTGCCCTCGGCCACCAGCTTGCGGCCGGCGGCTACCAGCCCCTGGACACGTTCCCCATTGGCCTCCATGGTGGCCATGAAGTCCTCGTGCTTCTTGACGGAAGCCTCGGCTCCCGGCAGCGTGCTGGGCATCTCCGTGTGCGACAGGGCGTACTCCTGCGCAGAGCACCGGACCGGGCATCACCACCGTCCCTCCGGCATCCCGGGGTCCCCCCCCCCGCCGCCGGCGCTGCCGGCTTCACCTCCCCAGCCGCTCACCTGGGTGCTGAGGACGCCCTCGACCTGCTTGGAGTCACGGAGGAAGAGTTGGAAGGCGAAGGCTTGGGAGAGGAGATGGTGGCGGTTCTCCCACATCCTCCCCAGCTCCTCCCAACCCGTGTCCAGAGCTTCCAGGCGCTGGTGCAGAAAGACGTGCTGCGCGTCCGTCTGTCCCTGCGTCACCTCCCGGCCCACAGCTCGCGTGCTGCGGTAGTCGTCGCCGTAGTGGGCGATCTCCTTACGGATGCTCTCGTGCTGACTCAGCAACCGTTCGGCCTCGGCCAGGGTGGCCGGCACGTCCTCGGAGGCCACGGCCATCTGGGTGCGGGATAGCCAGGCCTGGAAGGCGGCCAGATCCCGCAGGAAGCCCTGCAGCTTGCTGGCCTCCCCCAACGACTCCTCGCGACGCCGCAGGCTGCGGCACAGCTCGTCCCACACCGCCTCGATGGCCGACAGCCGGGCCAGGATGGCGGGCGCCTGTTCCGGGTGTTCGGCCGCCAACTTCTCCGCCTCGGCTCGCAAGTCCCGCACCTTGCCCTGGATGGCTTCTAGGTCGCGTTCCATGCCCGAGAGCTTGCGCTGCAGGGCCATGACGCCGGCCAGGTCGTTGCCCAGCCCCTGCGTCGACTCGATCACCTTCGTCTTCTCCCGCATCCAGGACGTGGTCTCGTTGCACTCCAGGTGGTAGTTCTGGATGTTCAGCGCCGACGTCAGCGCCTCCTTCTTCTGGTCGGCCAGCGCGCGGAACCGCTCCCACCTGCACGGCACCGGGGTCAGGGGGAACGCCTCTGCCGGCACCGCGCCCGGAGCGGCCCACCCTGCCTGCGGCTGCCCGGCTGTCCTGCCTGCACCATCGTCCTGCCTGCCTGGAGCACCCATCCCTGCCTGGAGCATCGTCTTGCCCACAGCATCCCTGCCTGGAGCGTCATCCTGCCTGCCTGGAGCACCCATCCCTGCCTGGAGCATCATCCTGCCTGCCTGGAGCACCATCATCCCTGCCTGGAGCATCATCCTGCCTGGAGCATCATCCTGCCTGGAGCATCCCTGCCTGGAGCATCATCCTGCCTGGAGCATCATCCTTCCTGCCTGGAGCACCCATCCGTGCCTGGAGCATCATCCCGCCTGGAGCATCATCCAGCCTGGAGCATCCCTGCCTGGAGCATCATCCAGCCTGGAGCATCATCCTGCCTGCCTGGAGCATCATCCTGCCAGCCTGGAGCATCCCTGCCTGGAGCATCATCCTGCCTGGAGCATCATCCTGCCTGCCTGGAGCACCCGTCCCTGCCTGGAGCATCGTCCTGCCAGCCTGGAGCATCCCTGCCTGGAGCATCATCCTGCCTGGAGCATCATCCTGCCTGCCTGGAGCACCCGTCCCTGCCTGGAGCTGCCCTGCCAGGACCACCCCTGCCTGCCCGCAGCACCCTGCCCGCAGCACCCGCCACCCACCTGGCGTTGAGCTGCTCGCGGGTGGCACGGATGCTCTCCTGGTTGCGCTGGTCGGTGGCCAGCAGCTGGTCGGCGATGCGGTTGACGGCGGCCACGCGGGACGCCAGGTTATTCATCTCCGGCTCCAGCGTCTCGAAGCTGCAGGCAGGGAGCGAGGACAGGGGCTCAGCGCCCACCGGGAAGGACCGGGCCGTGTCGGGAAGGACCGGGACGTGCCGGGAAGAGGGGGGATCCGGTGCCGGCGCTCACCGCTGCTGCACCACCTCCAGGTCCTCCAGCTTGTCGGGGACGTGCATGGCGTGCAGCCACTGCTCCTTCTCGCCCACCCACAGCCCGCAGGCGTCCGCCTCGCTGCGCATGGTGTAGAGGCTGAGAGCGTCCTGCAGGTCCTGCCGCCGGCGCTCGGCTCGCGCCGCCAACTCCTGGTAACGCCGCTCCAGCGCCGGCAGCCGACCGGCCGCGCCGGGAAAGTCGGCGAAGGCGGGCGGCAGGGCGCGAGCCTGTTCGTGCAGGGCGTCGATGGCGGGGCGGTGGCTCCGCACCTCCTCCTGCACTTCCCGGTGCTGCCGGGCCAGGCTGCGGGTGGAATACTCGTCGTGGCCCAGTTCGGGGCTGGACGCCAGGCGCAGGGCGTCCTCCAACCAGGCCTCCGTGTCCGCCGCCTCCGCCTGGAACTGGAAGAAGCCGGCGGCTTCCCGCAGGCGTCGCTCGCGTTCGGCCGCCAGCTCGGCCAACGCTCGCCAACGTCCTTCCATCTCCCGTACCCGCTCGGCCACCTCGGCCGCCCCTAGCCGGCCCTCGGCCGCCAGACCCCGGCCCCGGGCAAGCGCCTGCTCCAGTGGCCCCGCACGCCCGCTCAGCTCCCCGCGGAAGGCGTCGTGCTGGCTCAGCAGGCGCAGGGAGCTGGTCAGATCCCGGCCGACGTCCTCGGAGGAGAGGAGACGTTCCTGCTCCCGCATCCAGGCTTCTTCCTCCCCGGTGTCCCAGAAAAATTTCCAGAGCCGCCGCGATTCCTCCAGCCGAGCCCGGCGCTGTCCCGCCAGCTCCGCCAGCTCCCGGTAACGCAGCTCCAGCGTGGCCACGCGCTCCTGCACCGCCGCCGGCTCGCAGGGCTGGTAGCCTGCGGGGACCCCCGGCAGGTCCCTGAGGGGGGCTCGGGGTGCACTGGCTGCCCCGGGGGGGCTGGGGGACATCCCAGGGGTTTGGGGGTCCAGGGGGCTCCGGCTGCGCCGGGGAGCTGGGGGACATCCCAGGGGTTTGGGGGTCCAGGGGGCTCCAGCCGCTCCGGGGGGCTTGGGGACATCCCAGAGGTTTGGGGGTCCAGGGGGCTCCGGCCTCCCCAGGGGGCTTCGGGACATCCCAGGGGTTTGGGGGTCCAGGGGGCTCCGGCCTCCCCGGGGGGCTGGGGTCAGGCGACATCCTGGAGTTTAGGGGTCTGGGCCACTCCTGGGTTTTGGGGGTCCAGGGTGCACCCGCCCTGGGGGTCTGGGGTCCAAGGTCGAGGGCTGCCCTGGGGGTTGGGGGTCTCGGGTCATCCCAGGGTCTGGGGGTTCGGGGTTCACCAGCCCCCTGGGGGTCTGGGGGCCAGGGTGCTCCAGCCCTCCTGGGGATCGGGGGTCTGGGATGGTCCCCTGCCAGTGTGCACCGGGGGTCCCGGGGGTCCCCAGGGTCTGCGGGGTGCCCTGGCCGCACTCACCCTCACCGGGCACGGCGAATCGCTGCGCCGCGGCGCTCACCGCCCGCACTCGCTCCGCCTGCGCCGCGATGTCGGCCTCCACCAGCGCGTGGATCTGCAGCAGGTCGTCCCACCCCGTGCAGGTGCTTCCCCAAATCCTGCGACTGCAGCCGACCCTACAGGACCGGGGAGGGGGGGACACGGCGACGTCAGGGTCTGGCCGCCGCGTCGTCCCCCCCCCGGCTCCCCGCGCCTGCCGCCACGCCGGTACCCTTCATCTCCTCCATCCAGTCCATGAGATGCGCCAGGTCCTGCAGCATCTTCTGCAGCTCCAGGTGCAGCAGCAGCCGCTCGCGGCGGGCGGCCACCAGCTGCCGGAGGAAATCCCAGAGCCGAACCACGTTGTCGCGACGAGTCAGGACGCGGCGGATGTCGTGGTAACGCTCGGCCTCCAGCTCGGCCGCCACCGCGCTCACCGCCTGCACCCGCTCGCTGTAAGCCACGATGTCCGTCTCGATGGCCTCGTGTTTCCGCACCGCCGCCTCCACCGCCGACATGTCCGTCCCGAAGTTGTCCTGGGGGGGGGACGGCGAGACGTAAGGGCAGGGTAGGAGCCGGCCCCTCTGTCCCTGGGGACCCCCAGTCACCCCAAGGTCGATAGGGGGTGGCAGTGGGGAGCGGGACCCCCAGACACCTCAGGTCCTGGGGGTTGGTGGCTGTGGGGAGCGGGACCCCCCAAACACCTGGGGTCCCTGGGGACGGTGGTGGTGGAGAGCAGGACCCCCGAACACCTGGGGTCCCTGGGGTCAGTGGCAGTGGGGAGCGGGACCCCCAGACACCTCAGGTCCTGGGGGTCAGTGACAGTGGGGAGCAGGACCCCCAGACACCCTCAGGTCCTGGGGGTCAGTGACAGTGGGGAGCAGGACCCCCAGACACCTCAGGTCCTGGGGGTTGGTGGCCATGGGGAGTGGGACCCCCAGACACCTTGGGTCCCCAGAGTTGATGGCAGTGGGGAGCAGGACCCCCCAAACACCTTGGGTCCCTGGGGACGGTGGTGGTGGAGAGCAGGACCCCTGAACACCTGGGGTCCCTGGGGTCAGTGGCAGTGGGGAGCGGGACCCCCAGACACCTCAGGTCCTGGGGGTCAGTGACAGTGGGGAGCAGGACCCCCAGACACCTCAGGTCCTGGGGGTCAGTGACAGTGGGGAGCGGGACCCCCAGACACCTCAGGTCCTGGGGGTCAGTGGCAGTGGGGAGCGGGACCCCCAGACACCTCAGGTCCTGGGGGTCAGTGGCAGTGGGGAGCGGGACCCCCCAGACACCTCAGGTCCTGGGGGTCAGTGGCAGTGGGGAGCGGGACCCCCAGACACCTCAGGTCCTGGGGGTCAGTGACAGTGGGGAGCGGGACCCCCCAGACACCTCAGGTCCTGGGGGTCAGTGGCAGTGGGGAGCGGGACCCCCCAGACACCTCAGGTCCTGGGGGTCAGTGGCAGTGGGGAGCGGGACCCCCCAGACACCTCAGGTCCTGGGGGTTGGTGGCTGTGGGGAGTGGGACCCCCAAACACCTTGGGTCCCCGGGGTTGGTGGTGGTGGAGAGCGGGACCCCCGAACACCTGGGGTCCCCTGGGGTCAGTGGCAGTGGGGAGCGGGACCCCCAGCCACCCAGGTCCCTGGGGTCATTGAGTGGGGGTGGCAGCGGGGAGCGGGACCCCCCATCGACGCGGTCCCCCCCACCGACCGGCACCTGAGAGACGAGGCGCTGGTTCTCGCTCAGCCAGGTCTCCCGCATGGCCGCCTTGCGATCGAATCGCGCCGCCAGCTGCTCCAGCTTCTCCTGCCGGATGAGCTCGGTGCGCAACGCCAGCTCCCGCTCGTGCTCCGCTTTTTCCAGCCGTTCCCAGGCCTGCCGGCACGACTCCCCGTCAGCCCCGGTACGGCATGGCACCGCGCCGCCACCGTCCCCGTCCCACCTTGTTGATGTCGGAGATGAGTTTCCCCTCCCGCGGCACGTAGACCTTCTGGTTGTTGGCCCTCATCCGGCTCTGGACGGTGAAGAGCAGCACCTCCAGGTTGCCCTTCTCCATGAACCTGGAGGGGGGGGAGAGGCAACGCTGAGCCCCCCGCCGTACACCCCCAGCCCGGCCGGGGCGCGGTGGGGCCGGCGCGGGGTCGGGGGGCTCACTTGGGGGGCTTCTCGACGGTGCGGTAGGTGTTGAAGGCCTGGAGCTGGTTCTGGACGCCGGGCAGCGCGTTGGCCAACTGCCGGTCGTTGAGGGTGAGGATGGTCTGTTCGATCCAGCCCAGCAGCTCGCCCGCCAGCTCCTCGTACTTCCCCACCAGCTCCTCCGCCTCCCGCGCCCGCGTCCAGCACCTGCGCCGCCGGCCGTCTGTCCATCTGCCGTCCGTCCCCCCCCCCGCTTCCCTGCTCCGCCGGCCCCGGCTCATCCCGCCAGCCATCTGCCCGCCACCTGCCCGCGCTCCGTCCTGCCGGATCCCTGCCCGGACCGTCTGTCCGGCCCTCCGTCGAGCGTCCGCCTCCTCCCTCCAGCCGCCCGTCTGTCTGTCCATCCGTGTGGGCGCCCATTCGGCTGTCTGTCCATCTCCTCTCTCCCTCCCTCTAGCCGGCCGGCCGGCTGTCCATCCCGTTTGGGCACCCCTCTCCATCCGTCTGTCGGTCCACCCCTTTGTCCTCCTCTCCATCCAGCTGTCCATCCTCTCTCTCTGTCTGTCTGTCCATCCATTTGGGCGCCCATTCAGCTGCCTGCCCATCTCCTCTCTCCATCTGCCTGTCTGTCTGTCCACCCCCTTTGTCCTCCTCTCCATCCAGCTGTCCATCTCCCCTCTCTCTCTCTGTCTGTCCATCTCTTCGGGCCCTCATCCATCTTCTTCCTCCATTCCTCTGCCCCCCCGTTCACCTCTCTGCCCCTCTCTCCCTCCCTCCAGCCCTCCGCCCGTCCATCTGTCCGTCCATCCATCCGTCCGCCAGCCCCCTCTGCCCCGTCACCTTCCCGATGCGCTTCCCCTCCACCGCCAGCGCCTTCATCTTGGAGAAGTAGTGGTAGAAGGTGGCCACGTAGGTGATGATGGACTTCTCATCCGGCTGGTCCACCGTTGACGTCTGCAGGGACCAGAGCGCAGGGGGTGAGTGCGGCCGGCCCCCCGCAGCCCCCCGTACCCCCCACAACCCCCCCGCAGCCCCCCCACGGCCCCCCAGCTCCTCCTCACCCTCGGGATCCAGCAGCTTGGTCAGACCGAGCTCGCGCTCGGCCAGGTTGAAGGCGCTTTGCAGGTTGTAGTGCGCGTTGCATCGCCGCAACGCGTCCATGTCCACCAGGTCCGGCCTGGGCAGCGGGAGAACCTCAGCCCCACGGCTCCTGCCCCACGGCCTGCCCCACGGCTCGCCCCACGGCTCGCCCCGCGCCCCACATCCCCATCCTGCACCCCGCGTGCTGCGCCCCACGTCCCGCGTCCCGCATCTCGCATCCCCGCCTCCCGCATCCCACGCAGATGTCACCGTGTGCCCCACGGCCCCTGCCCCACGGCCCCTGCCCCACACAGATGTCACGTCCCCTGCCCTGTGCCCCACGGCCCCTGCCCCACGGCCCCTGCCCCACGCCGCCACAGCCGTGCCCCCCCCTGCCCCACCTGTGCTTGTGGATGATGGCGTTGAAGGCCAGCCCGTCCCGCCAGCTCGTGGTGAAGTTGTGCACGTTCACGTTCGGGTACCTGCCAGGCGCCAGGGTGAGGGCTCAGCCTGGGACCCCCAGGACCCCCCCGGGATCCCCCAGGACCCCCCAGGACCCCCTGCCCCACGCTCACCCCCGCCGTCTTCATCTGGCACCAGAGCAGCAGCGCGTCCTTGGCCGACTTCTTCTCCTTGTTGTCCTCTGTCTCCACGCTGATGTCCTGGATCTGGGGGGGGCAGCGTGGGGTGAGGGGGGGCCCCGGACCACCCCATGGCTTGGGGCAGGGGGCTCCAAGATGGGGGCACAGACCCACAGCAGGTGCAGGGACCCCATAGTGGGTTCGGGGACCCCCACGGTGG
>NW_026293179.1:32968-64856 GCF_026419915.1 Harpia harpyja | reverse complement strand
CACCCCGGGGGGGTCCCGATGTAACCCTGGAGGAACTCCACGACGGAGAGGGGGAAGGAGAGCTCGTCCGCCCGCGCCTCCACCTCCTCCCGCGACAGCCCGTTCTGCACCATGAACTGCGCCAGGTCGCCCACCACCTTCGATGACGGCGTCACCTGCGGCCGGCAACGTCACCCCGGGGGTGTCACCTCAGTGGTGCCACCCCGGGGTGTCACCCCGCTACGCTGTTCCCATTGGGATCCTGCCTAGGGATGGGGAGCAGCTCGCCCTAGACAGGTCTCGCCCCATGGAGCACCCAACCCATGAGAACTCAACCCATGGAGCACTCAACGCATGGAGCACCCAACCCATGGAGCACCCAACCCAGGGAGAACCAACCTATGGAGCACCCAACGCATGGAGCACCCAACCCATGGGAACTCAATCCATGGAGCACCCAACCCATGGAGCACCCAACCCATGAGAACTCAACCCATGCAGCACCCAACCCATGGAGCACCCAACCCATGGAGCACCCAACCCATGGAGAACCCAACCCATGAGAACTCAACCCATGCAGCACCCAACCCATGGAGCACCCAACCCATGGAGAACCCAACACATGAGAACTCAACCCATGCAGCACCCAACCCATGGAGCACACAACCCATGGAGCACCCAACCCATGGAGAACCAACCCATGGAGCACCCAACGCATGGAGCACCCAACCCATGGAGCACCCAACCCATGGAGAACCCAACCCATGGAGCACCCAAGCCACAGAGCACCCACCCCATGGAGAACCCAACCCGTAGAGACCATCCACCCCACGGACACCACCCACCCCATGGACACCACCCACCCCAGGGAGATCGCCTTGTGGAGAGCACCCTACCCTATGGAGACCACCCACCCCACAAAGACTGCCCCACCGATACCATCCACCCCACGGTGACCATCCTACGCCATGAAGACCACCTTCCCCACGGAGACCATCCTACGGAGACCATCCCACCCCATGGAGACCACCCATCACACTGAGACCACCCACCCCACGGAGAAACACCCCGTGCAGACCACCCATTCCACAGAGCCCACCTCCGCCGACACCACCCTATGGAGACCAGCCCGTGGAGAACCACCTCCTCCATAGAGACCACCCCATGAAGACCACCCCCAACTCCACCCAGCCCCACGCCCACCTTAATGAGGTCCCCGAGGAGCTTGTTGGCCTCGGCGTAGGCTTTCTTGACCTCCTTGAACTTGTGGCCCAGCCCCATGGCGTGGGCCTGGAAGTGGAGGTTGGTGTATTGTCCCCCCGGGATCTCGTTCTCGTAGACGTCCGCGTTGCCCGACTTCATGGTGGCCGTGCAGTCGAAGGCGGCGTAGAGCCCCCGCGCCCCCTCCCAGTACTCGCTGTACTCGAACACCCGCTCCAGCGCGATGCCTGCGGGGGGGCAGGGAGAGGGGGGGGCGTGGGTGGGGGGGCACCCATGGATGAGGACCCCGTGGGGACACCGTGGTGAGGGGTGGCCATGGGTTGGAGGCCACTGTGGTTGAGGGACAACCATGGATTGGGCATCACGTTGTGATTGAGGTGGCATCACCACGGCCGTAGTGCTATTGCCGTGACCACGGCGGCATCATCGTGGCCATGGGTCCATCACCACGGCCGTGGGTGACACCATCATGACCACGGTGGCATCACCATGGCCATAGTACCATTACTGTGACCATGGTGGCAATCACCATGACCATAGCCATAGTATTGCCACGACCACAGTGCCATTGGTATGACCACGGTGGCCAAGACCATGGCAGCACCTCCACGATACATATTGCCACCTCCATGATCACACTGCCATTACCAAGATTATGGTGGGAGCTCCACGATGATGATGGCACCTCCAAGACCACGGTGGCATTGCCAAGACGATGGTGGCATTGCCAAGACCATGGTGGCACCTCCATGACTGCGTTGTCATTGCCAAAACCATGGTGGCACCTCCATAAGTAAGTCACCACGTCCATGACCGCATTGCCATTACCAAGACCATGGTGGCACCTCCATGACCACGCCACCACCTCTATGACCATGGTGGCACCTCCATGACTATGTTGTCATTGCCAAGGCCATGGTGGCACCTCCATGAGCATGTTGTCATTGCCAAGACCATGGTGGCACCTGCATGACCACGCCACCACCTCTATGACCATGGTGGCACCTCCATGACTATGTTGTCATTGCCAAGGCCATGGTGGCACCTCCATGACCACGCCACCACCTCTATGACAATGGTGGCACCTCCATGACCACGCCACCAGCTCTATGACCATGGTGGCACCTCCATGACTATCTTGCCATTGCCAGAACCACGTTGCGATCTCCATAACTATGTCACCGCCTCCATGACCACGTTGCCGTTACCAAGACCATGGTGGCACCTCCGTGAGCATGTCGCCATTGCCAAGACCATGGTGGCAACTCCATGAGCATGTTGTCATTGCCAAGACCATGGTGGCACCTGCATGACCACGGCCACCACCTCTATGACCATGGTGGCACCTCCATGACTATGTTGCCATTGCCAAGACCACGTTACCACCTCCATAACTACGTCACCACCACCATGACCCCCTTGCCGTTACCAAGACCGTGGTGGCACCTCCACAGGGGTGCCCATACCTGTGTCGAGGGGGGTGCCGCGGGCGCAGGCCACCAAGGCGCCCATGCTGGGTTGGGAGGTCATGCCGGACATGGCGTCCACGGCCACGTCCACCACGTCGGCGCCGGCGTTGGCGGCCGCCAGCATGGAGGCGACGGCGGCCCCGGCGGTGTCGTGGGTGTGGACGTGCAGCGGCACCTCGGGGAACTGCTCCCGTAGGGCCCCCACCAGCAACCGGGCGGCCGCCGGCGTCAGCAGCCCCGCCATGTCCTGGAGGGGGGGACACAGGGGACATGGGGGGTTTTGGGGACCCCCAAGACTCTGCCCCATCCTGATCCCCCCCACCCCCGGCAGCTGCCCCACTGCGTCTTGGGGGTGTGGGGGTGCCCCAGTCCCCGCCCAGACCCCCAGGATCCCCAAATCCCACCCCCAGCCCTCCATGCCAGTACTGCCAGGCCCCCCAGTTCCCCCTCCCAACCCCCCCCAGGACCCCCAAATCCCCCCTCCCATCCCCCAAAGACCCCCAATCCTCCCTTCCAGCCCCCCAGCCCCTCCAATCCTCCCTCTCAGCAACCCCCAGATCCCCCCCCTCCCACCACCTCAAGACCCCCCAACCCCCCCCAGCACCCCCAATTCCTCCATCTCATCCACTCGAACCCCCAATCCCCATCCTATCCCCCAGTCACCCATCCCAGCCCCCCCAAATCCCCCTCTCCCATCCCCAAAGACACCCAAATCCCCCCCCAGGATCCCCCAAACTCCCTCTCACTCCCCCAGGACCCCCCAATCTCCCTCCCAGAATCCCCAACCCCCCCTCCTAGCCCCTCATCCCCCCTCCCATCCCCTCCTACATCCCCCAAGACCCCCAATCTCCCTCCCAGAACCCCCAAACCCCCTTCCTAGCCCCTCATTCCCCATCCCGTCCCCCCAAGACCCCCCAATCTCCCTCCCAGAACCCCCAAACCCCCTCCCAGCCCCTCATTCCCCATCCCATCCCCACAAGACCCCCCAAACCCCCTCCCAGAACCCCCAAACCCCCTTCCTAGCCCCTCATTCCCCATCCCGTCCCCCCAAGACCCGCCCCAATCTCCCTCCCAGAACCCCCAAACCCCCCTCCCAGCCCTCATCCCCCCCTCCCATCCCCTCCCACACCCCCAATCCCCCCCCCTTTCCCATCCCCTCTCCCCCAGACCCCCAAACCACCCTCCCCCCTCCCCCCAATTCACTTCTCTAGCCCCCCCCCAAACCTTAATGCAGAGGATGTGGGTGCCGGCGGCCACCAGCTCGCGGGCCAAGCCCAGGTAGTAGTCGAGGCCGTATTTGGTGCGAGAGGGGTCGGCCACGTCCCCGGTGTAGGAGAGGGCGGCCTCCACCACCGCCCCCGCCCGGCCGGGCCGCCTCCACCCCCAGTACCCAGGTTGGGGAGGTAGTTGAGGGCGTCGAAGACTCGGAAGATGTCCATCCCGTTGGCCACCGCCACCTCGCAGAAGCTGGGAGAGGCGGAGGGGGTCTTCATGTCCCCGTTCCCCCCCCCGATGTCCCCATATCTCCCCGTGGCCCCTCAAGCCTTCGTGATCCGCTGTGTTCTGCTGTCCCTTCATCCTTCCGCCCCATGATCCCTCATCCCACCATACCCCTCCGTGTCCCCATGTCCTTCCTGTCCCCTCGTCCTTCCACGACCCCGTTGCCCTTCATATCCCACGTTTCTCTCATCCCTCCGTGTCCCCCCTTATGCCCCCACGTCCCCCCCACGTCCTCTCAGCTCTCCACGTTCCTCCATTCCTCCCCATGTCCTTCACGTCCCCGTGCTCCCTCATCTCCCCATGTCCCACCAGGTCCCCATGTCCCTTCGTCCATACCTGTGTCCCCTGTGTTCCCATATCCCCTCGTGTCCCCGTGTCCTGTATCCCCCGTTCCCTCATCCCTCCATGTCCCACCACGTCCCACCACATCCCATGTCCCACCACGTCCCATGTCCCTTCATCCCTCCTTACCTCCCCGTGTTCCCTCATCCCCCGTGTCCCTGTGTCCTGCATCCCCTCTCCCCTCATCCCCCCATGTCCCCTCATCTCCCCATGTCCCACCCACGTCCCACGTCCCCACGTCCCTTCGTCCCTCCGTATCTCCCCATGTCCTGTATCCCGTCCCCTCATCCCTCCATGTCCCCCCATGTCCTCATGTCCCTCATGCCCCATGTCTCTACGTCCCCTCATCCCTCCACATCCCCCCATACCCCCCCCATGTCCCCTCATCCCACCACGTCCCCCCATACCTTATGTCCCCCCCAACCCCCCATTGTCCCCTCAACCCTCCGTGTCTCCCCACATCCCCCCGTGCCCCCACGTCCCCTCATCCCACCATGTCTCCCCATGTCCCCACATCCCCCTGTGCCCCCATGTCCCCTCATCCCACCATGTCCCCCAGGTCCCCTCATCCCTCCACGTCTCCTATGTTCCCACACCCTCCCCCATGTCCCCATGTGTCCCCCCCCGGACCGGTAGACGACGTTGTCGGGGTAGTTGGTGTAGCCGACGGCGTTGGCGCCTGCGCAGCAGCATCTGGAAGTTGGGGACCAGGCGCCGCAGCTCCCGCAGCCGCTCCCAGGGACACTCGTGCAGGAACCGCATGGCCACGTCGAAGGTGGCGCCTGCCGGATGCGGCCCCCGTCCTCGTGCTGTCCTCTCGCGAGAGCCCCCGCCCCCTCGTGCAAGCCCCGCCCCTTTGCACAAGCCCTCCTTTGCACACCCCCCCCCCGTCTGTCTCTGGTGCACCGCCCTGGCCCCAGGGCTTAGTGCTCCCCGGGCAAGCCCCGCCCCCCCGGCGAAGCTCCACCCCACAGCAGCCCCACCCAGCCATAAAGCCCCACCCCAGTGAAGCCCCCGCCCCCTGCAAAGCCCCGGCACTGGTGTGACCCCGCCCCTCTAAGCCCCACCCCCCAAGACATCCCCACCTGGGTGAGCCCAGCACATAACCACTGAGACCCCGCCCCCTCAACGAAGCCCCGCCCCCGTGACCCGCCCTCCCCTGGACCCCAAACCCCACCCTCTGAAACCCCACCCCCTCAACAAAGCCCCGCCCCCTGGGGGCATCCGTTCCCTTTGAACCCACCATGCCCCTGGGTGCACCCCCCGAGACCCCGCCCCCTCCGAGACCCCGCCCCCTCAGACCCCGCCCTCTCAATGAAGCCCCGCCCCCTGGGCCATCCCCACCCAGGGGAATCCAACCCGGCCCCACTGAGGCCCCACCCCCCCGAGACCCCGCCCCCCGACCACGCCCCATCAGGCCACGCCCCCCTCCTCACCTCCCCAGGTCTCCATGCTGCAGAGGGGGCTGAGGGCGTGGGCGACGAAGGGGGCGATGCGGGCGAGGTCGCGGGTGCGGACGCGGGTGGCGAGCAGGGATTGGTGGGCGTCGCGGAAGGTCGTGTCCGTCAAGAGGAGCCCCCGGTGTGACCTCACCGCCCGGGCGAAGCCCCCCGGCCCCCTCCCCGCGCCAGCACCGCCCGCAGCCCCGCCGGGGGAGGTCCTGCGGCACCGGGGGAGGGAGGGGGGGGGCGTCAGGTGGGGAGGGGGGCCGGTACACGCCATGGCGTGGCGGGCACACGCCAAGCACACGGGCCACGCCCACGCCACGCATATACGGCACAGTCGTGCGCGCAGCACACACACGCCAAGCACACGCTACAGCACGCTGTGCACACGCCGCGGACACGCCAGGGCGTGCCGTGTGCCGGCCGAGCACACACGCCTGCACGCGCCAAGCACACACTACAGTATGCCGTGCACACGCCACACATATGCAACAGACACGCCAAGGCACACCAAGCACACACACCACGCACATGCCAAGCACACGCTACAGCATGCCATGCACACGCCACTGACACGCCGAGCCATGCCGTGCACATGCCAAGTGTACATGCCATGCATATGCTATGACATGCCATGCACACGTCAAGGCACGCCGTCCGCGCACCAATCGCACGTGCCATGCACACGCCAAGCACGCACTACAGCGCACCATGCACACGCCGTGCATATGCCACGGACATGCCAAGGCATGCCATGCACATGCCAAGCACACGCTACAGCACACCAAGCACACACCACACATATGCCACGGACACGCCAAGGCATGCCAAGCACACGCTACAGCACACTGTGCACACTCCACGCATATACCACGCGCACATCAAGGCACACCTTGTGCACGCCAAGCACGCACACGCCAAGCACACGCTACAGCATGCCACGCACACGCCCTGCACACGCCAAGCCCATACGCCGTGCCCACGGTACGGCACGCCGAGCACACGCCACGCGGGCGTCAAGGCAAGCCGCGCGCGTGCCAAGCACGCCTGCCACGCGCGCACGCGATGCCGCGCCACGCACACGCCACGCACACGCGCCACGCCCTGCCCCTCCCCCACTCACCCATGGGCACCGGGGGGGGGGGTGGGCTCCACCAGCGCCGCCTTCGCCTTGACGGGGAGCGGGGTGCTGGGGCCGTTCACCATCACGTGACCTGGGGGGGGGGAACGGCGGGGGGATGACAGACACACATGTTTGGGGTCCCCCCAAAGCCCCAGGGACCCCCCCCCAGGACCTCAAAGCCCCCCCCCAAACCCCTGAGACCCCCCCCCGGGAACCTCCAACCCCCTTCCCAGCCCCCCCTATAGCCCCCCGAGATCCTCCCCAGCCCACCCCCGGCTGCCCCCCCCGAACCCTCCCAGCCCCCCCCCGAGCCCCCAGGGACCCCCAAGACCCCCTCCCAGCACCCCCAGACACCCCTTAGGGACCCCCCCCAGCCCTCCTAGAGACCCCTTAAATGCCCCAGCCCCCCCCCAGGGACACCCAAGACCCCCTCCCAGCACCCCGAAACCCCCTTAGAGCCCCCAGGCCCCCCCAGAGACCCCTGAGAGCCCCCAAGATCCCTCCCAGGGACCCCTCAGAACCCCTAGAGCCCCCCAAAACCCTTCCCAGCCCCCCCCCAGGGACCCCTTAGACCTCCCCCCAGGACCCCCAAGACCCCTTCCAGCCCCCCCCAGGGACCTCCAAAAACCCCCAGAGCCCTCCCAGCCCCCCCAGGGACACCTTAGAACCCCCAAAGACCCCCAGGACCCCCCTACAGCCCCCCCTCCAGCCCCCTTATAACCCCAAAAAAAACCCTTAGAACCCCCAAAGACCCCCAGGACCCCCCCAGCCCCCCCTCCAGCCCCCTTATAACCCCCAAAAACCCCTTAGAACCCCCAAAGACCCCCAGGACCCCTACAGCCCCCCCCTCCAGCCCCCTTATAAACCCCCCAAAAACCCCTTAGAACCCCCAAAGACCCCCAGGACCCCCCCCCGGCCCCCCCCATACCCAGATAGTGAAGCAACTTCTGGGCCCGATTCTGGCCGGGGCGGAGGTGGAAGAGTTCGGGGTTCTCGTCGATGAACTGGGTGTCGGCGGCACCCCCCCAAAAACTGGGGGTGGGCCAGGACGTTCTGCAGGAACGGGATGTTCGTCTGCGCGCAAGACGCGCCCGTCAGCGTGCGACGCACGAGGGGGGGGGCCGGGTATCAGCCCCCTCCTTCCTCCTCGTGCGACGCACTGGGGCGAGGGGATAGTCCCACTCGTGCGATGCACGGGGAATCTGGTGTGGTGCACAAGTACCCTGGTGCGTTGCACAACCATCCCCCCCCCATTGCACGTTGCACAGGACCCCCCCGTGCATCGCACGAGAGCCTCCCCCGTACCCCCCTGTGCATTGCACAAGCCCTCTGGTACATCGCACAACCCCCCCCCCCCAGTGCATTGCACACACACCCTCCCTGTGCGTCGCACGAGGGCCACCGTACATCGCACAAGACCCCCCCCCAAACCCTCCTGCTCCATTGCCTGACACCCCTCGTGCATATCCCCCCTCCCCGTGCGTCGCACGAGGGCCATCGTGCATCGCACGAGAGCCTCCCCCGTACCCTCCTGTGTATGACACACCCCCACCCTCTCGTGCATCGCACGAGGGGCACCACGCATCGCACGAGACCCCCCCAAACCCTCCTGCTCCATTGCCCGACACCCCTCGTGCATCTCCCCCCTCCCCGTGCATCGCACGAGGGCCCCCCCCCCCCGACCCCCGGACCCACCTTCACCCCGCGGATTCGGAACTCGGCCAGGGCCCGGCTCATCTTGGCGGCGGCGGCCGGCTGGTCGGGGCCGTGGGCCACCACTTTCACCAGCAGCGAGTCGTAGTGGGGGGAGATCAGGGCCCCCTGGAAAGCCGAGGCCCCGTCCAGGCGGATCCCCATCCCCTCGCCGCTGCGGAACACCTGCCGGCACACCCCGCACCCTATAGAGAACCCTATAGGGCACCCACGGGCCCTATAGGGTCCTGCAGAGACCCTATAGAGCCTCCTAGGGGCACCCCCCCGGCCCCACGGGGCCTCCTAGTGGCACCCGCCCACCCCACGGAGCCCCTATAGAACCTCATATAGGCACACCCAGACCCTATAGATAGCTCTATAGATATCTATGGGCCCTATAAGGTCCTGCGGAGCCCCTATACAGCCTCCTGTGGGCACCCACCTGCCCCACAGAGCCTCCTGTGGGTACCCCCCAAACTACAGAGACCCTACAGAGCTTCCTACAGGGACCTATGGACCACATATGCTGTCACAGAGCTCCAATAGAGCCTCCTACTGGCACCTATGGACCCTGTATGGTCTCGCAGAGCACGTATAGAGCCTCCCACTGGCACCTATGGACCATATATGGTCTGCCAAAGCACCTAGAGAGCCTCCTACTGGCACCTATGGACCCTATATGGTCTCCCAGAGCACCTAGAGAGCCTCCCACCAGCACCTATGGACCCTATATGGTCCCACAGAGCACCTATAAAGCCTCCTACTGGCACTTATGGATTCTATAGGGTCCGGTGGAGACCCCATAGGGCTTCCTGTGGGCACCCCTCTGCCCCACAGACCCCCTATAGAGCTTTTTACAGGCACCTATAGACCCTCTATGGGGGTCTAATGGGAGGGGTCCTGCAGGCGTCCCCTGGGGGTCCCAAGGGGGGGTCCCAAATTGAGTCCCGTGGGGGGGTCCTATGGGGGGGGGGGTCCTGTGGGGGGGTCCTAGGGGTGATCCCATGGGGGTTCCTATGGGGGGGGGGTCCCAAGTTGAGTCCCATGGGGGGGGTCCTAGGGGTGATCCCATGGGGATTCCTATAGAGGGGGTGTCAGGGATGATCCCAAGGGGGGTCCCATGGCGGGGGGGGGGGGGGGGGGCACCTCGATGCGTCCGGTGTCGGGCTGGAAGCCGCGGGCAGGGTCCTCGGTGGTGACGCGGCACTGGATGGCGCAGCCGTTCACCCGGATGCTCTCCTGGCGCAGCCCCAGCTCCGGCAACGACCGACCCGCCGCCACCTGCAGCTGCGCGTGGACCAGGTCCACGCTGCCCGGGTGTCACCAGGGGGGGACCCGGGTGGCCGGGGGGGGGGACACACGACACCCAGGCATCCGGGGTGGGGAGGGGACCAGAGCATCCCACACCCTGCATCCCTCCAGGGACCCAGGCATCCAGGGGGGACCCAGGCACCCGGGGGGGGACCCAGGCACCTGGGGCATCCCGCCTCCACCCTTTACACCCCTCCATCCTCCTGGGGACCCAGGGATCCGGGTACCCCCCCACCCCACGCCCCCCCCCCAGGGACCTGGCACTCACTCGGTGATCTCTTCGGTGACCGTGTGCTCCACCTGCAGCCGGGAGTTGACTTCGATGAAGTAGTAACCCCCGCTCTGGTCCACCAGGAACTCCACCGTCCCCCGCGTTCTCGTAGCCCACCTGCGTCACAACCCGCCCCCCCCCACCATCAGCCCGGTCGCCAGGGTCCCCCAGACGCCTGGGTGTCCCCCGCCGAACTACTGGGTCCCCCCATATTCTCTCAGGTCCCCCCCCATGGACTCTTGGGTCCCTTGGTGATGGATGCACGTCCCTTCCCTGGACTCTTGGGTCCCCCCCGAACTCCTGGGGCCCCCCCATGGACTCCTGGGTCCCCTGGTGATGGGTGGCAGGTCCCCTGCCTGACTCTTAGGTGTCCCCCCGAACTCCTGGATCCCCCCCCACCCAACTCCTGGGTCCCCCCATGTTCTCTTTGGTCCCCCCCATGGTCTCCTGGGTCCCTTGGTGATGGATGCACGTCCCTTCCTGGGACTCCTGGGTCCACTCCCAAACTCCTGGGTCCCCCCATGGTCTCTTGGGTCCCCCCCACCCAATTTCTGGGTCCCCCCATGTTCTCTTGGGTCCCCCCCATGGACTCTTGGGTACCCTGGTGATGGATGCACATCCCTTCCCTAGACTCCTGCGGTCCCCCATGGTCTCCTGGGTCCCCCCCACCCAATTCCTGGGTCCCCCCATGTTCTCTTGGGTCCCCCCCATGGACTCCTGGGTCCCCTGGTGACGGGTGACAGGTCCCCTCCCTGACTTGTAGGTGTCCCCCCGAACTCCTGGGTCCCCCCATGTTCTCTTGGGTCCCCCCCATGGTCTCCTGGGTCCCTTGGTGATGGATGCTCGCCCCTTCCTGGGACTCCTGGGTCCCCCCCACCCAAATCCTGGGTGCCGGTACCTGCTGGGCGAGGCGGACGGCGTCGCTGGCCAGGCGGGCACGGAGCTCGGGGTGCAGGCGGGCGGCCGGGGCGATTTCTACCACCTTCTGGTGCCGGCGTTGGATGGAGCAATCCCGCTCGTAGAGGTGGACCACGTTCCCGTGCTGGTCCCCTGGGGGCGGCGGGGGGGTCAGAGCGGGGGGACCCAGGCATCCGAGCACCCCAAAAAGGGATCCAGGCATCCGGGAACCCCCCTGTTGAGGGACCCAGGTGTCTGGGCACCCCTGCACCCCATTCTATTACCTTCTGCCCCCCCCATCTCCCCCACCATCCAAACCGGCACCCACCAAGCCTCCCCACCCTCCCTAGTCCCCCAAACCCCCCTCCAGCACCCCAAAAATCCCCTTGGGGTGCCCTGAGAAGCCCTGGAAATCCCCCCAAATCCCTGTGGACCCCCTCTAAAGCTGAGGGATCCCCCCAAAGCTCCAGGGACCCCTCCAAAGCCGCCAGAGACTCCCCCAAAGCCCCCAGAGACTCCCCCAAAGCCCCCAGGGATCCCTCCAAAAGCCCCAAGGACTGCCCCAAAAGCCCTGGAGTCCCCCCCAAAGTCCCCAGGGCACCCCCCCCAAAGCCTCCCCGCCATACCCAGGATCTGGACCTCGATGTGCCGTGGGCGCTCGATGAATTTTTCCACGAAAAGGGCCCCGTTGCCAAAGGCGGCCAAAGCCTCCGAGGAGGCGCGGGAGAAGCTCTCCTCCAGCTCCTGCGCACACCCAGATGCCTGAGTCCCCCCAAACGCCTGGGTCCCCCCCAAACACGTGGGTCCCCCCACCCACTGGTGTTCCCTGGGCAAGTCTGGGTCCCCCCCCGGACGCTTGGGTCCCCCCACCCACTTGGGTCCCCAGGCTGGGGGGTATCCTGGGGGAATTGGGGGTCCCAGATGCCTGTGTCCCATGGCAGAGGCGGGGGTTCTGGGATGGGGGTCCTGGGGAATTGGGGGTCCCAGATGCCGGGGTCCTGTGGCAGAGATGGGGGTGCCGGAGTGGGGGTCCTGGGGAATTGGGGGTCCCAGATGCCGGGGTCCTGTGGCAGAGATGGGGGTGCCGGAGTGGGGGTCCTGGGGAATTGGGGGTACCCGACGCCTGGGTCCCATGGCAGAGGCGGGCGTCCCGGGGTGGGGGTCTCAGGGAAAGGGTGGTCCGGGATGCCGGGGTCCCATGGTAAGGGGGGTCGTGGGGTGCGGTCGTGGGGAATTGGGGGTCCTGGATGCCTGGGTCCCGTGATGGGGGGGTCCCATAGGGCCCGGCCACCGGGGTGCCCCGTACCTGGGGGGAGCGGACCACCCGCATTCCGCGGCCGCCGCCGCCGTAAGCCGCCTTGAAGATGACGGGGAAACCGACCCGGTGGGCGAAGTCCTGCGCCTCCGACAGTGCCGACACCGGCGCCGGCGTCCCCCGGCACCACCGGTACTCCTGGGGAGGGGGGGCTGTCAGTGCTGGCGTTGGGGACACCCCAATTCCCCTGCTGCCCCCCCCGCCTCAGGAACCCCCAAGCCCACTTAATCCCATCACCCTCCCCTGGCACCCATAGCCCCCATAACCCCCCCAGTGACCCCACAACCCCCTATAGCCCCCCATAACCCAATAACCCTCCCCATAGCCCCCCCTTAACCTCCCAATAGCCCCATAACTCCTAATAACCCCAATAACCTCATAATCCCCCCAACAACCCCATAACCCCCTAATAACCCCCCAATATCCCCATAGCCCCCCACAGCCCCCCAATAACTTCATAACTCCCCCCATAACCCCCCCAATAACCCCACGACCCCCCATAAGCCCCCCAAAGCCCCACGAGCCCCCCTAATAACCTCATAACCCTTCCATAAACCCCCCATAACTCCCCCAATAACCCCACAACCCCCCATAGACCCCCCAATAACCCCAAAGCCCCCCCATTAACCTCATAACTTCCCTAGTAACTCCATAAGCCCCCCCAACACTCCAAAATCCTCCATTACCCCCTCAATAACCCCATCACCCTCCCAATAACCCTATAACTCCCCCATACCCCCATACAACCCCCCCAAATAACCCCATAACTCCCCCATACCCCACCATAACCCCCCAAATAACCCCATAACTCCCCCATACCCCCTATAACCCCCCAAAAAACCCCATAACTCCCCCATAACCCCCCCCAAATAACCCCAGAGCTCCCCCATACCGCACCATAACCCCCCCAAATAACGCCAGAGCTCCCCCATACCCCCCTATAACCCCCCCAAATAACCCCATAGCCCCCCCATAAGCCCCCCCCACGCCCTCTCACCGGCAGCGATGGCGATGCCGCGAGCCTCCACTTTATCCCCCATCTTGCGGACGACGGCGGGGGGGGGTCCCACAAACCGGACCCCCCGCATCCAGGCAGGCCTGGGCGAAGTCGGCTCGCTCCGATAGGAACCCGTATCCCGGGTGGATGGCGTCCACCCCATTCTCCTGTGGGGGAACCCCAGTGTCCAGTGGCGGGGGGGGTCGCATGACCCTCCCAGCACCCCCAGACCCCCCCACCCATAGACCCAGGCGTCCGAGTGGCCACATCCCCAGATGTGGGGTCCCATAGGGGACCCAGATGTTCCCCATCCCAGGGAACCCAGGCATCCCCCCCCCCCCACCACAGTGTCCCCAGATGTCCCCCCCACCCTCAGCGTCCCCGCGGGGGTACCTGGGCGACGCGGATGATGTCGGGGATGTGGAGGGTACGCCTGGACGGGGGGCAGCCCCCGCCCCACCAGATAAGCCTCGTCCGCTTTCTGCCGGTGCATCTGCCCCGTGTCCTGCTCCGAGTAGACGGCCACCGTCCGGATCCCCAGCTCCGTGCATGCCCGGAACACCCGGATGGCGATCTCACCTTGTAGGGGGGGGGACAGGGACAGGGGGACACAGGGACATGGGGACAGCCCATCCCATCGGGGACATCCCGGGTGGGAGGGGGACGCGGGGACAGGGACACCCCAGGGACACTCCATGGGGACACCCAGGGGACACCCCCATCCCGCTGGGGACCTGGGGACTGGGACATGCTGGGGACACACTGGCTGGGAGGGGGACACAGGGATATGGGGACACAGGGACACGGGGACACCCCATCCTGATGGGGACATCCCAGCTGGGAGGGGGACACAGGGATATGGGGACACAGGGACATGGGGACACCCCATCCCGCTGGGGACCTGGGGACTGGGACATGCTGGGGACACACTGGCTGGGAGGGGGACACAGGGATATGGGGACACAGGGACACGGGGACACCCCATCCTGATGGGCACATCCCAGCTGGGAGGGGGACACAGGGATATGGGGACACAGGGACACGGGGACACCCCATCCTGATGGGGACATCCCAGCTGGGAGGGGGACACAGGGATATGGGGACACAGGGACATGGGGACACCCCATCCTGCTGGGGACCCGGGGACTGGGACACCCCAGGGACACCCCATCCCACTGGGGACATGGGGACAGGGACACCCCGGGGACACAGGCATGGGGACACCCCATCCTGATGGGGACATGGGGATGGGGACACCCTGGGGACACCCCAGCTGGGAGGGGGACACGGGGACAGGGACATCCCGGGGACACCCCATGGGGACACCCAGGGGACACCCCATCCCGCTGGGGACCTGGGGACTGGGACATGCTGGGGACACACTGGCTGGGAGGGGGACACAGGGATATGGGGACACAGGGACACGGGGACACCCCATCCTGATGGGGACATCCCAGCTGGGAGGGGGACACAGGGACAGAGACACCCCGGGGACCCCCCATCCTGATGGGGACATGGAAGGCAGAAAGGGGGGACCCAGGGGACAAAAGGGGGGGGACACACAATGGGGCTGGGGGTGATCCCAGGGCACCCAGGGGACGTGGGGGGGCACCCAGGGGACAAAGGGGGACAAAGGGGACACAGGGGAGGGATGGAGGGGACAAAGGGGGACCCAGGGGACATGGGGGGGCACCCAGGGGACATGGGGGGGATGGAGGGGACAAAGGGGGACCCAGGGGACATGGGGGGGGGGTGGAGGGGACAAAGGGGGGACCCAGGGGACATGGGGGGGCACCCAGGGGACAAAGGGGGACCCAGGGGACATGGGGGGGATGGAGGGGACAAAGGGGGACCCAGGGGACATGGGGGGGGGGTGTGGAGGGGACACAGGCCCCCCCCCCCCCAGGTGACAGGGGTGTCCCCAGGGCTGTCACTCACCCCGGTTGGCCACCAGGACCTTGCGGATGGGCTGGTAGCTGACGGGACGGGTGGTCCCGGGGGGACCCCGCAGCAGCCGCACCCCCAGGAGGGCCCGGCCCCCGCGGGGGACGCACAGCTGCAACATCTGGAAAGGGGCGGGGGGGGGACACGATGATGACATGGAGAAGGGGGGGGGGGGGGAGACACGAGTTGGGGGGGGGGGTCACAGGTCAGCGCAGCGGCCGGCAGCCCCCCCGAAACCTGCTGCCTGCACAACCCTATACGAGACAGTGGAGAATCTCCCCCTTTCCCCCCCCCCCCCCCCCCACTTTTCCCAGAAGGGACCCAGCCATCCGGGGCCGCTCACCTTTGCCCCAGTGCCCTTTGACCCCCCCCAACCAAAAACCACCCGTAACCCCTATAGGGGACAGCGGAGAATCTCCCCCTCCCCCCCCCCTCCTCCCCTCCCCTCCCCCCCCTTCCCCCTCCCCCAATTTTCCCAGAAGGGACCCAGGCGCCCAGGCCACCCCCCCCCACCTTTCCCCCAGTGACCTTTGACCCCCAAACCTTCATTGTTCAGGCTCCCCCCCCCCTCGCACAACCCCTATAGGAGACAGCAGAGAATCCCCCCCCCCATCCCGTAATGCACCTGGATGCCCCCTCCCCCATTAATTAGCAGAGGCGGGTTAATGAGGGGGGGACACACACTCATCCCACACACACGTGTGTGCAACCTCGCACGAGTGCACAACCCCCCCTTGCACGGGGACCTTTGCACAAGCAGCCCTTGCACGAGCACATCTCTTGCACAAGAGTGCCTCTTGCACGGGCGCCTCCCTTGCACGAGCACCTTTGCACAAGGACCCCTCGCACGAGCATGTCTCTTGCACAAGCACCTTTTGCACAAGGTCCCCTCACACAAGCAAATCTCCCGCACGCATCCCCCTCACCTGAGCACCTCTCGCACAAGCACCTCTCACACAAGCACCTCTCGCACATGCCTTTTGCACAAGCTCCCCTTGCACAAGCACATCGCCTGCACGAGCACGTCTTGCACAAGCCCCTCTTCCACATGCACTTCTTGCACGAGCACCTCTTGCACCAGCCCAGCTCCTTCACAAGCCCCTCTTGCATAAGCATCTCTTGCACAAGCCCCTCCCTTGCACAAGTACCTTTTCCAACAAGCCCCCCTCGCACAAGCCCCTCTTGCACGAGCCTTTTGCACAAGCACCTCCCTTGCACAAGCCCCTCTTGCAAGAGCTCCTCTTGCACGAGCACCTCCCTTGCACAAGTACCTTTTCCACAAGCCCCCCTCGCACAAGCCCCTCTTGCACGAGCCCCCCTCGCACGAGCCCCTCCCTCGCACGAGTACCTTTTCCACCAGCACCCCTCGCACGCGCACTCCTTCGCACGCTCACCGCTCGCACGCTCTCCCCCCCCCTCCCGCCCTGCGCAGGCCGGGACTCGCCGCCGCCGCCCGCCCTCGCACGCCCCTCGCACGCGCCCTCGCACGCCTGGCCCGGGGCTCCCCGCCCCCGCTGCCCGCCGGCCCTCGGGCGTCCGAGTGAATCATTGACCCGATGGGGTAAAGTCCATACGGCCCCATACGCCCCCCGTGGATGAGCTGCCCAGTGGGGCCAAACTGGGAGCACTGGTCCATACTGGGGCTCAAGGGGGGACCAAGTCTATAGGGGCCTGGTCTATAGGGGGTCCCAGGCCTGGTCTATAGGGGGTCCCAGGCCCTATAGGGGGTCCCAGAATGTAAAGAATGCTGATGGGGGGGGGAGTGGGGCTGATGGCAGAGGTGTTGTGGGGTCTATAGGGGATCCCAAGTCCTATAGGAGACCCCAGCCCCTATAGAAGGCTGATGAGGGTGACTCACAGAGGATTCTTGGTCCCTATAGAAAGATCAAGTTTATAAGGGCCTGGTCTATAAGGGGTCCCAGGCCCTATAGGGAGTCCCAGAATGTATAGAATGCTGATTGGGGGGGGTGGAACAGGGCTGATGGCAGAGGTGTGTTGGGGTCTATAGGGGGTCCCAGGCCCTATAGGGGGTCCCAGAATGTATAGAATGTTGATGGGGGGGGGAGTGGGGTTGATGGCAGAGGTGTTGTGGGGTCTATAGGGGGTCCCAGGCCTTACTGGAGACCCCAGCCCCTATAGAAGGCTGATGAAGGGCACTCGTCCAGAGCATTCATGGTCCCCTATAGGGGGACCAAGTCTATAGGAGCCTGGTCTCTAGGGGGTCCCAGGCCCTATAGGGGCCTTATAGGAGACCCCAGGGCCTATAGAGGGTTGATGGCGGGTGGGGGGGACTTATGCAGAGGCGTCTTGGTCCCTATAGAGGGACCAAGTCTATAGGAGCCTGGTCTATAGGGGGTCCCAGGCCCTATAGGGGGGCTGGGGCCCGGGGGGCTGGGGGGCGGACAGACACACCGGACGGGGTCGCCTATGGCCTGGGACATATGGGGGGGTCACGTGGGTCCCGGCGCCTATAGCGGGGAGGGGGGGACGGGACAAGTCACGTGGGTCAGGCCACATAGGGGAGGGGCAGGTCACGTGGGCCCCGGGTCACGTGGGCCCCGGTGTCGCGTCGTGTCCCCCCCCCCCCCAACTCACCGCTCCGCGACCGCGACCGCCGCTTCCCCCCCGCGTCCCGGCCGGCCCCGCTGGCCCCGCCCCCTCGCCCTCTATTGGCCACCCGTCGCCCCGCCCCCTTGCCGCCGCGCCCCGCCCCTTACCGGAGGCCGGCGGGAACGGGCGCGCCTCATTGGCCCGCCCGCCTCCGCTCTCGCTCCGCTATTGGCGGGAGAGGCTGCCCCTCCCACCCATAAGCCACGCCCCCTCCCCTGCCGCCGCGGGTGGGCGGGGCGCCGGGACGTCACCGCGGCGTCCCTCGCGGCCATTGGCCCGCGCGCCGGCGCCCCCGCGGGCGCTGATTGGCCTGAGGGGGGACGGGGCGGGGCCAGCGGGGAGGGGGCGGGGCCACGTGACCGGGGCGGGGAGCGCACGTGACCACAACAGCCCTTCGCGTACAGCGCCGGCCCTATAGGGGTGTCCTGCGCGTGCCGCCACCTATAGGGCGCGGATCCCTCCGCTCCCCCCTATCGGGGACACCCTATCCAGGGCCGTAAGGCTGCTCCCTTTCCTATAGGGAGTTTTCTATAGGCCCCTGCCTGCCCTAGGGGGTCACCCTATAGCCCCTTTCCCCTATAGGGAGCGCGCTGCGGCCCGGTTTGACCTACAGAAGGGCCGTAAAGCCCCTCCGCTTGCTACCAAGAATACCCTATAGCTCTCCCCACCCCCTATAGGGGACGTCGTAGGACCCCATCTGACCTATGGGGACCGTAGGACTCACCAATGCCCCCCTAGGGAGCATTCTACAGGCCCCCACCCCCTTTAGGGGACACCCTATGGTGCTGCCCACCCTATAGGGGATCCTATGGATGGAGTGAGGCGGTGCAGCCCCCGCCCCATACCCTCCTTCTCCCTATAGGGAACAACCGATGGCCCTGTTTGACCCTCGGAGGAGCGCAAGGCCCCTCTGTCTCCTATAGAAGACATCCTGCAGGCCCCTCCCACCTATAGGGGACACCCCATAGCCCCCCCCCGCCCCCTATGGACGCCCCTATAGCTGGGGCCTAGCTAGGACTACAACTCCCATCAGGCACCGCGCGGGGAGGGGGGGCGTGGCTGAGAGAGGCCGGGTGCCATGGCGACGGCGCGACGGACGCATGCGCAGAGCGCAAAGCGAGGGCGGCATTCCCTCCCCCTTCCTCCCACACCCGGCGCATGCGCAGGAGCGCCGAGCTGCGGCGGGAGTGTGGCTTTCCGCGCATGCCCGGCTGTTGGCGCATGCGCAACTCGCCTCGGCCCCGCCCCGCCCGGCCCCGCCCCGCCAGTCGGTGCGTGGCCGCCGCGCCGGACGGACGCGCTTGAGCGGGTCTCCGCGCTCACCGCCATGGCCGACCCCACTACTCAGTCCCCCTTCGTTTCTTCATCCTCCTCCTCCTCCTCCGGTCAGTCACAGCCCCAGCTCGGAGGCTGCGGGGCCGCTGGCTCCGCCTTCTGCGCCGGTAAGGGCCTGGCGGGGCCTGGAGGGCCTGGGGTGCCTGAGGAAGGGGGGCGGGAAGAGGCCTTTAGGGGGTAGGTCTGAGGTGAAAGAGGCCTTAGGGGGTCAGATATGGGGGTGGGGAGGCCTTTAGGGGGCAATTCTGAGAGGGAAAGAGGCCTTTAAGGAGCAGATATAGGGGAAAGAGGTCTTGGAGGGGTAGATATAGGGGAAGGAGGCCTATAGGAGGCAGATCTGGGGGGCGGAGGCCTTTAGGGGTGCAATTATAGGGGGGAGAGGTCTTTAGGGGGGTAGGTATAGGGGAAAGAGGCTTCTGGGGGGCAGATATGAGATAAAGTGGCCTTTAGGGGAGCAGATGTGGGGAGAAGAGGCCTTTAAGGGGCGGGTATAGGGAAAGAGGCCTTGAAGGGGCAGATAGGAGGTGAAGAGGCCTTTAAGGGGGCAGATATAGGAGAAAGAGGCCTTTAAAGGGCAGATATAGGGGAAAGAGGCCTTTAAAGGGCAGATATAGGGGAAAGAAATCTTTAAAGGGCAGATATAGGGGAAAGAGGCCTTTAAGGGGGCACATATGGGGGGTAGTGGCATATCCAGTCCCGCATCCTGCAGAAACGGGGGAAAAACATGCAGAAAAGGGGCTGTTGATTTTTTTGGAGGGAGGTCACTGGGTGGCCAGGCTGCTCCGTCCGTCCGCCCCAGGAGGGTGAGCTGGGGGGGTCCCCGGCATTTGGGGGGGGCACTTTGCCCTCCCCCTCACCCCTGAGGCACCCCCTGAATGCCAGCGCTCGTTTCAGGGCGCCCCGATTTTGCGATTGCCGCCCGTGCACCCTGATTCCCGTGTTTTCACCCCAGTTTTCACAGCCGGATGCCACAGAGCCCCAAAACCCTGCAGTTTCACCCCAAATATCACCCTGGCAGTAGCGGGGGGAGCTTCCCTAGAGGTCCAGTGCCAAGGGGAAGGGAAGGTGGAGATTTTGGGGTGACACGACGCCATCTGTGCTCCGGCTGTTGTCACCTGGTGGGGACAGCCGCTGCGCCGGACTCCTGCCCCAAACAGCCTGATCAGCGTGGGGAAAATGGGGTAAAAAAACCCAAATTTGGTCAAAACCGGAATTCGCCTGACGGTCTCTCGCGTCGCAGAGGCGGCGGCAGGTGACACAACATCGCCCCAAAAAAAGGGAAACTGGAGGAAACCCTGTTCCCCTTCTGCGGTACAACCGGGTACCCCCAAAACCCCCGGGAACCCCCCTCTTTTGTGAGTGTGAAACCGCCGGCGCCTGACACTCCCCGCTTTGGGGTAAAACCCTGTGGAAAAGGGTACACAGACTCCAACCGTGAGGGTTTGGGGGTGCTCAAGCCACCCCTCCCCCCATCTGCCTGTTTTCGAGGTGAAGAGGCAGCGATCGGTCCCATTTTGGGGGGGAGTTCACCCCAAAAAAAACCATCAGCACCCCAAAAAGACACCGGACAGCGGGATGAAGCCTTGCTGCGTCGAAGTGAAACCCCCTCCCTGCTTCAGGGAGTGACACCCTGACCCTGACGGGTTTGGGGGGGGGGCTCGGGGGAGGGTGTTGGTTTTGGGGGGGCCCCCCCCCCGGGGCACTGAGCTCTCACCCTCTATGTTTTCTTGCAGATCCCCCCGCTTCTTCCTCCTCCTCCCAGCCTGTCTCTCTCTTTGCGGCTTCACCAGGCAAGTCTCCCCCCCCGCCACACTTTCCTGCACCCCCCAGGAAGAAAAATGTCGAGGTGGGGGGGAAGGCCGTAACCCTAAAATGACCCCCTTGGATTTGGGGGGGTCCCCAATGCCGGTTTGGGGTTCCCGATGCCACTGTGCTCTCCGTCCAGGTGCTGCTGGTGGCTTGGGGCGGGGGGGGAATGATGACGGACCCTAAAAATAGCCCCTGCTTTTGGGGGGCTTTGCCTGCAGCTCATTTTGGGGGGGCAAAAGGGTCCTGAGACCCCCCCTAAAATGGCAGCTGAGGCTGGGGGGGTTTGTTTAAAACCCACCAAAAATAGACATTTTTCTTTTGCTTTTTTCTTCCTACTTATTAACAGAATTTCTTTTTCCTCTTTCCGGGCAAGCACTTGCCCCAAGGCTTCATCCCCCCCTGCCCCACGGCTTCTTGCCTGCCCCGTGGCTGTGCCTCCCCCCCGCGCGTCGCCTGTGCCCCACGGCTGCTGCTTCTGCTTTGCACGGCCCCCCCCCCACCCCTCCACTGCTGCTGCTCGCCCGGCTGAGGAGGAATTCGCCGTTTCTCGTTGTTTGGCCTCAAAAAAATCCACGACCCGCCTGCGCCCGCGTCCCACCCGCCGCCGTCTGTGTCTGTGTGCGACCCCCCTGCCTGGATCCGGCCCTGAAATTTGGGGTGGAGGTGGGGGGGAAGGTGAGGAGCCCCAAAACCCCCCTCCCAGCCCTGGAGGACCCAAAATCCTCCCATCTTGGCCCAAGAGTGGGCGGAGGGAGGCTGCGACCACGCTGGGGTCCCACACCCTTTGGGGAGGGGGGGGGGGGCTGAATCCTGCCCCCCCTCATCCTCACTCCAGACCCAATCCAGCTGGTTTTAGCCCCAAACCGAGGTCCCCAGCGGGATCCCCCCCTTCCTGGTGCTAAACCTGCAGGTTTTGGGGTGTATTTGGGGAGGGGGGGGGAGCGTCCGACTGTTCGCGCCGCCGCGGGACCTGCTCACCCCCCCCCCAGCATGGCTGTGCCGAGGGGGGGGGACACCCCCAAAACGTCGCTTGGGGTGCAGCTGGGTGCATGGCGGGCCCCCCCATGCATGCTGTGCCCACCCCCCCCCCCCCCCCCCCCCCCCCCCCCAAATCGCCTTGCCCCTCACGCCTGACTCTCTCCCCTCTCTCCGGCCCCAGCGGGCGCCGAAGCGGCACCAGGGGGACAAGGAGGTCGAGGAGCCTTCCTCCCCGCCCCCCACCCCGCTGTCTCCTCCTCTTCCTCGGGGGCACCCCCCTCGAAAGAACCGGATTCCCCTGAATCGCCCTTCGAGGTCGTGCCGGATCGTGCCGCCTTCGACCGGGAATACGGCACCGCCGCCGCGCTGCTGGGGGAGCGCGAGGTGCTGAGCCAAATCCCTGAGGATCGCGTCTGCGACTTCCCGGCGAAACCTCGCGCCGGTAGCCTCACCGGCGTCACCGCTAAGGTCCCCACCGGATTGTGCCGGCAAACATCCGGCACCGCCGCGGCGTTGGAAGAGGTGTCCAAGTGCGTCCGGGAGATGCACAGTTTTACCAACGAGTTGCTCAGCTGGGATTTGGTGGAGCGTAACGGCGGGTAACGGCATCACCGGTGGTAACGGTGACACCGGTAGCAGCGGTGACGCTGGCGGTAGCGGTAACACCGGCGTTGAAGCCGACAGCTCGGGCGATTCCGACGACACTGTCATCGAGGAAGCGCCGGTCGAGGATCCCCCCGGCACCCTTCCCCGGCACCGTGCCACCGCCGGCGGCACTGGCATCACCGTCGCGCCGCCGCCACCCCCCCCTTCCCGAAACACCCCCCCGCCCCGCTGCCCGGGACTGGGAGGAGGAGCGGCTGACCCTGCGGGCGCTGCGGGAATTGGGGGAGCCCCCCCGGGATACCCCAAATCCCCCTGGGGACCTGGCCGAACCCCCCCCGGGGACCCAGCTCCTCCCCTGCCTGGCAGGTAAAAAAAAAAAGAACAAAAAACGCCAGTTTTTTTTTATCCCAAAATCATCGCCGCTGCCGCTGAGTCACCCCCAAAACAGCAGGTTGGGGGGGCTGCAGCTAGACCCCCCCCAATAAAGGGGGGGCAAAAAAGTGAGGGGTTAAAGGAGGAGTGAGGCAAAAAGGGGGGATCCAGCCCCAAAACGCCGCTGGGGATGTTGGTGGGGGGAGCCCAGCATCTACGTCTTGTTTTGGTGTAAAAAAAGGGGGATTTTTGGCAAAACCCGCCGTCACACTGGGGAGGGGGTAATTAACGCCTGTTTGTAATGAGGGGGGGGTGGGTTAATTAATGCCTGTGTCTAACGAGTGAATGGGGGGGTACAGGGACAGCGCCGGACCCGTTTTGGGGCGAATTGAGGCGAATCAAAGAGAGACAAAGCCATCGGAGAGGACGCAACCAGCCACCACCTGTGATGGGGGGGGGGGGGGAGACACGGGGTGCCCCGTGTCACCCCCCCTTTGTCACCTCTGTGTCCCCAACAGCCCACGACCTCCTCTTCTGGCGGGATGTGAGGAAGACGGGGATCGTCTTCGGCGCCAGCCTCCTCCTCCTCCTCTCCCTGGCCACCCTCAGCGCCGTCAGCGTGGTCGCCCACCTCGCCCTGGCCCTGCTCTCCGTCACCATCAGCCTCCGCGTCTACAAAGCCGTCGTCCAGGCTGTCCAGAAGTCGGAAGAAGGGCACCCCTTTCGGTGAGGGATATTTTTGGGGGTGTCGTCCCCCCCCCGCCAATTTTGGGGGGGGAGGGGTGTTGTGGGCAGCCCCCTTCCCCCCACCCAGGGATGGTGGCTGGGTGATGCGCTCGGTGGCCCAGCCGCTCTTTCCCCCTCCGTAGGAAGGATGAAGGTTTTGGGGGGGAGTTTAGGGTGCAGGGGGGCTTTTGGGGTGCAGGGGGAGGATTTTGGGGTCTCCCCCCATTTCTGGGGGGGGTGGGAGCTTGGGGACACCCCCCAGGGGACAGCAACCTCACCCATCCGGTGATGCATAGCAGCCTGGCCGCTCTTTCCGCCTCTGAAGGACAGATGAAGGTTTTGGGGTGCAGAGGGGGATTTTTGGGTTATAGAACAGGATTTTTGGGGTGCCCCCACCCTCACCTGACTGTGCCACCCCCCCATCTCAGAGCTTACCTGGAGCTGGACGTGACCTTGTCCCCCGAGACCTTCCAGGCTCACGCCACCACCGTCGCCCTCCACCTCAACCAGGCGCTGCGGTTACTCCTCCGCCTCTTCTTGGTGGAGGATCTGGTGGATTCCGTGAAGGTAACGGGCCTTCCTCCCCCTCCTCATCCTCCTCTTCCCCTCCCCGGGACCCCCCCAAAACGCTCCTCTTATCCTTTACCCCCCCGCCCCAGCTGGCCATGTCGATGTGGCTGCTGACCTACGTGGGAGCCGTCTTCAATGGCATCACCCTCCTCATCCTCGGTAAGAGTCGGGCTTTGCCCCCCTCCCCTTATAAAATAACTTCCCCAAATTTTTAATTTTTGGGGTGGCCCCCCAAAAAAATAACTCTGGGGGGGGCTTGGCCCCCCTCATCCTGTGGCGCTGAACCCTCTGTCTCTCTCGCAGCCGAGCTGTTGGCCTTCACCCTCCCGCCCCTCTACGAGAAGTACAAGGTGAGCCGCAAAATGGAAGGGGGACACCCCCAAAATGGAGGGAGGGTACACCAAAAAGGAGAGGGGCACCCCCAAAATGGGGGGAGTGCCCATTTAAATTCCCCCCTTGCCCCCCCCTACCAGGTGCAGATCGATCACTACGTGGGCATCGCCCGCAACCAGACCAAGGACCTCATGGCCAAGTAAGTGCTGACGGGACCCCCCCAAATCACTTTGCCCCCTCCCTATTGCCGTGGCCCCCCCAAAATTGCTGCGTGCCCCTCCCCAAAATCACTGTGCCCCCCCCCAAGCCTCTCACCTCTCTCCTCTCCCCATAGGATCCAGGCGAAGCTCCCAGGCCTGGCCAAGAAGAAGCCGGAATAAAACCCCGGGGGTGGCGGGGAAATATCGGGGTACCCGGCTGGTGCCCCCCCACCACCCGAGCTCGTCTGCTGGCCCCCCCCAAACTCAGACACCCCCCCCCCCCAAGCTCGTACACTCCCTCCATCTCTCACAGTGGTGTCTGTCTGTCCTTCCCTCCCCCCCCCAGCCTTGGACTTGGCCTCTGCTATGGGGCTATTGGGGGGCCCTGCACCCCAAAACCCCCCTCCCACTCCCCTGGGGGGGGGATCCCCCCCCAGCTCGTTTCTCCCTCCTCTTTATTTTTTTTTAACGTTAATTGAAGTGAAATGTCTGTAACTGCTGTAAATTGGGGGGGGGCGGGGCAAAGCCCCTTGAGGGGGGGCTCAGCCCCCTCCCGCAGCCCCCCCAAACCGCACTGCGCCCCCCCTCAGTCCCCCCCCCCAGCAATTTGCGGTGGGGGGAAAACAGGGGACCCCCCCCCAATCCGTCCGCGGGGAAGCGGCATCAATAAAACACCGCGACGGACGCCTCTGCTCCCCGCTTTGCGCTGCCGTGCCCCCCCCCCCCAAAATATCCCCATGTCCCCCCCAAAATGTCCCCGTGTCTGTCATTGTCGTCCCCCCCCCCGCCGCCTCATTCCACGGGGCATCCAGGAACAGGTTTATTGAGGGGTGTCATGTACAAAAACGGGGGGGGGGGAGCATAGAAAAAAAAAGGGGGGGGGACACGCATAAATAAGAGTGACACCGCGGGGGGGGGGGGAGGAGCGTTGGGGACCGGTGACACCATTGAGGGGACCCATAGGTGCCACCTCTGAGGCGTGGGGAGGGCACTGGTGATACTGGGGGGGGGGACATGGCTCTGGGGGTGGGACTGGGGACACTGAGGGGGGGTCTCTGTGTCCCATCCCCCCCCCCGTGCCTCAGTTTCCCCCCCCTCCATGTGATGTGTGTCGTCCCCCCCCAACAGTGTCCCTGTCCCCCGGGGGCTCAGGCGGTGCAGGCGGGGGGGGCCCCAGGGCGCAGGGAGAAGAGGGGGGGGCTGCGGCGGCCACAGCCCCCCGGGGGGGGCCCCCCCCGCGCCCTCCTCTTCCTCCTCTTCCTCTTCCTCCTCCCCTGTGGCGGCTGCTTCGGCCTCAGCGGCTGCTGCTTCATCCTCCTCCTCCTCCTCGGCGGGGCTGGGGGGCTGCGGGGCTGGGGGGAGCGGGGACAGCCCTGTCCCCCCCCAGCCTGTCCCTGGGTGGGGACACGCTTGGCCCCCACGGTGGCCCTGTGGTGTCCCCATGTCCATCCCCCCCCCCGCTGTCCCCATTCACCCCAGTGTCCCCACACCCCCCACCGTCCCCATTTACCCCAGTGTCCCCACACCCCCCAGTGTCCCCATGTCCCCCACTGTCCCCACGTCCCCCACCGTCCCCATTTACCCCACTGTGCCCACACCCCCCACCGTCCCCACGTCCCCCACCATCCCCATTTACCCCAGTGTCCCCACGTCCCCCACTGTCCCCATGTCCCCCAGTGTCCCCACACCCCCCACCGTCCCCATTTACCCCAGTGTCCCCACACCCCCCACCATCCCCATTTACCCCAGTGTCCCCACGTCCCCCACGTCCCCCACCGTCCCCATTTACCCCAGTGTCCCCATATCCCCCACCATCCCTGTTTACCCCACTGTCCCCACACCCCCCACCATCCCCATTTACCCCAGCATCCCCACGTCCCCCACCGTCCCCACACCCCCCACTGTCCCCATGTCCCCCACCATCCCCATTTACCCCAGTGTCCCCACGTCCCCCACTGTCCCCACCATCCCCATTTACCCCAGCGTCCCCACACCCCCCACCATCCCCATGTCCCCCACCGTCCCCATTTACCCCAGTGTCCCCACGTCCCCCACCATCCCCATGTCCCCCACCGTCCCCATTTACCCCAGTGTCCCCACACCCCCCACCGTCCCCATTTACCCCCCGTCCCCCAGCCGTCCCCATCACCCTCTCACCCTCAGGAACACCATCGCCGCCCCCGTGTCCCCGTCCCCGGCAGGCGCGCAGGAGCGCCCCACGTTCGCCGGGGCCGAGGCGGAGGGTGCCGGGGTGGGCGGCCAGCGCGTGGCGGCGGATGTCCCCGAGGTGCAGCGAGGGCAGGGCGCGGGCGCAGAGCAGGCACCGCAGCCGGTTCCCCCCCGCCTCCAGGTCCAGCAGCAGCTCGGCCCGCAGCCACCCCCGGAGCGAGTCCCCCCCCGGGCGGACCCTCGTCACCGGTAACCCCGAAGGGGACGTTTTCCCGCCTCGGGGGGACGGGGGACGCGGGCAGCCTCGACGACGATGACGGCGGGGACGGGTGGGGGACGGGGAGCCTGGGGGGGGGGGGGGGACGGCAGCCTCAGCGCGGGGAGGTGGGTTGGAGGGGGGGACACACCTTGGGGGTGTTGGGGACACCTTGGGGACGGGGAGGGATGTATTGGGGACACCTTGGGGACGTGGGGCAGGGACCTTGGGGATACCTTTGGGGACATGGGGGGATGTATTGGGGACACCTTGGGGACATGGGGGGATGTATTGGGGACACCTTGGGGATGTGGGGACATGGGGCAGGGACCTTGGGGACATGGGGGGGATGTATTTGGGACACCTTGGGGACGTGGGGCAGGGACCCTGGGGACATGGGGGTGCGCTGGGGACACCATGGGTCCCCGGGGAGGGGCCGGGGTCCCCAGGGACACGCTGGGGACAGCGGAGCTCCAGGTCCCTGCGCTGGGGGGACATGGGCTGGGGGGGCGGAGCCCAACCGTGAGGTGGGCGGGGCTGGGGAAAGGGGCGGGGGCAGCAGGGAAAGAGCTGGTGGGAAAGGGCGGGGCCTAAACACGTCTGGTGTGTTTGGGGGCGCGGCTGAGGGCAAGTGGGTGTGAGCTGCAGGAGGGGGTGTGGCCTTGTCAGCCCCGGGGCGGAGCTTGTCTTAAAGGGGCATCAGGCCATTTAAAAGGGGGCGGGGCTCCATTTGAAGAAGGCGGGGCCTGGCTTAAAAGGAGGCGGGGGCCCACATTTAAATGGGCGTGGGTCAGGTTCAAGGGGGTGTGTGTAGGGGGGGGACCCACACTGGAGGGGGCGTGTCCAATATTTAAAGGGACATGATTGCCTTAATGGAGGCGTGGCCCACATTTAAAGGGCCACGGCTCAGATTAAAGGGGGTGTGACCCACCTTTGGGGGGGTCACATTAAAGGACGAGTGGCCTACATTTAAAAAAGCATGGTGCAGCTGTGGGGGAGGAGCCACATTTAAAGGGCCACAGCTCAGATTTAGGGAGCCCCACATGAAAGGGGGCGTGGCCACATTTAAAGGGACACAGCTCAGCTTAAAGAGGGCAGGGCTCCACTTTGGGGGGGGGGGCCCACATTAGGTGTCCCCACACCAAAGGCTCCCCAACACAGTCCGTCCGTCGCCATACCTGTCCCGCTGCCACCACCGGCACCGGGGGGGTCCGTCGGGGTGGGCGTGGAGACCCAGGTGGGAATCCCAGGAGCGGAGGACGAGCTGCTTCTCGCGGGGTCCCCAAGCGCCGGAATAGGGATGTTTCTGCCGGATATGGCGCTTGATGGTGCTGAGCTTGAGGGTGGCGAGGGCGCTGCCGCAAACCATGCAGAGCATCCCGTGTCGCGCCGCGTTGAACTCCATCAGGTATTCGGCTCGCCAACGTTCGTGGTAATACCGACGGTGATCCCGACCCGGGATACGGCTCCGACCCGGCCGCGACGCTCGAGCTTCGCAGTGGTCTGAGCTCCGACGGCCCCCCCGCGGTCCCGGCTCTGGCGGGGAGGCTGCGAGGAGCGGGGGGGGTGGGTGATGGAGGGGAGGGGTATGGATTTGGGGGGTGGGGGTGTCTAAGGGATGGAAGGGTCTTGGGGGATTGATGTATGGGGGGCTCCAGGGATGGGGGGGGGGGAGATTTGGGGGAGCTCCAGGGGTTGGGGGACTTGAGTACGGGGGGGGTCCCCAGGGATGAGGAAGTCTCAGCAGTCCCTGGTCATGGGGGGCCCTTGAGGGGGACATTTATGGGCAGGGGGGCTTTTGGGGTCCTCAGGGATAGCAGAGCCTGAGGGGACCCACTTTGGGGGGGAATTTGGGGATCCTGGGGGGGGACACCCCAACATGAGGGTCTTGGGGGACCCTATGGGGGGCGGTCCCCCAGGTTGGGGGTCTCAGTCCTGCTTGGGAGGGGGACACGGCCCGCAGGGGTGACCTCAAATTAGGGGGATCTGGAGGGGAGGGGGGGACACGAGACCGGGGGCTCTTAAAGGAGAAAGGGAAGTTCTTAAAGGGGCAGGGGCATCAAAAATGGGGGGTCCACAGGGATGGGGCATCTTAAAAGGGCGAGGGGGGGCTCTTAAAGAGACAGGGTGTGTTAAAAGAGCAGCACACTTCAAGGGGCGGGGCTTGTAAAGGGGTATTTAAAAGGGGTGGGGCATGTCAAAGGGGAGGGGCCCTTAAAGGGGCAGGGGCATGTCAGAGGGGCTGGGGGTGGTTAAAGAGGGTGGGGATATCTTAAAGTGACAGCGGCACCTTAAAGGACCAGGGGCATCCTAAATTGGATGGGGGCATCTTAAAGAGACAGGGACATCTTAAAGGGATAGGGACACCTTAAAAGGATGGGGGCATCCCAAATTGGATGGGGGCATGTTAAAAGGACAGGAGCATCTTAAAGGGGCAGGGGCATCTTAAAGTGACAGGGGCATCTTAAAGCGACAGGAGCATCCTAAATTGGATGGGGGGTATCTTAAAGGGCCAGGGGCATCCTAGAGGATGACAGGAGGATGGCAAAGGGATGGAGTCACCCCCAGGGCCGGGGGGGGGGGGATCTTAAAGGGCCAGCATCGCTCCCATTGTGCGTGAAGGGGGAGCCCAGCTCCCCCTCCGCGGGAGAGGGGTCTCCTTAAAGGGGCCGCACTGACCACCCCCCATCCTCTCCCCCCCCCCATCCCCTGCGTCGGTGCTCACCTGGGCGGTCCGGGTGCGGGAGAGGTCCGGGGTCGGGGTGGGGGTTCGGGGGCTCCATGGCGGGGCCCGGGGCGGCGGCGACGGTGGCGGGCAGGGGCCGGCCGGGGTGGGGACGCCGCCGTGGGGCCCCTGGGGCTCCTTTAAGGGCTCCTGGGTAAATTTAAAGGGGCCGCACGCCTTTCCCATCCCCCCCGCAAGGCCGCCCCGCCCCTCGGCGGGGGGCTGCGGTGGGGGGCGATGAGTTGCCGTCCGGTCTCAGCCCGCCCCCCTCCCCCGAAAAGCGAACCCACCCTATAAAAAAGATTTTAAAGGGGGGGGTTGCCCAGGAGAGGGGGAAGGGGGAGCCCCTGGATGCTCCCCTCCCCCATGCAGCCCCCCCCCCATTCCCACCCCCACCCTGCAGCATCGCCCCGGGGTCCCCAGACCTATGGGGCACCCAAGAAGCCATCACCACCACCCCCCCTCCCCATCCCTGGGCTGGCCCCGCCCCTTTGGTCCAGAAAGGGCGTGGTCTGGGCGGGGAGACCACACCCTCCCTTTGGGGAAAGCGGGCGTGGCTTCCCCAGCTGGTCCCGCCCCATCTCCTAGGCTTGGCCCACTCTGGACCGGTTCCCCCTCCCAGTGCTCCCAGTGCCCCTCCCCAGAACAGCCAGTGTACCCAGGCGTCCGGGCCCCCTCCCACCTCCCTCCAGTGCCTGGGGAGAAGCCAGGCGTCCGGGACCGTGCCCACCCCCGCCCCAAAAAGCGGGGAAAGGACCCAGGCGCCCGGGTCTCCCCCCCTTCCCCCTTTGGGGTCGCCAGCAGGGATGGGGAGGGGGGATTCGGCTCCGCTCGGGTGTTTCCGTCAGTGAACGGAAAGATCCGATGGTGGCCGAGAGGCGTTCGGGTGTTTCCGGATCTACTCGGGGAAGGGGCGGCGGAGGCGGAGCTCGGTTCTTCCCGCGGCTGTCAGCGGAAATTGCCGAAGGAGGCTTCGGGTCTTTCCGCGCCGGGGTGGGGCCGGTGAGAGTCGTCGGGTGATTCCGGAACCGCCTCCGGAAACGCCCGAAGCCGGGAGAGGGAACACCGAGCCGAATCTATCCGGAAAGAGCCGAAGAAGAGTGGGAGGCGTGTCGGGTGTTTCCGGCGCGGCGGCGGAAATGGCCGAGGGCCGGCGGTGGCGGCCATGTTGGGAGCCGCTGGGTGCTGAGGAGGCGCGAGTGTGAGGCGGCGGCGGCGGCCGGGCGGACTCGCCGCCCGCTCCCCTCTCCCCCCCTTCTCCTCTCCCGTCCCCCTCCCCGGCCTCCCCCATGCCGGTGGCCTGGCCTCCCCCCGCTCCTTGAGCGTGGCCCGGGGTTCCCCTCTCCCCCACCTCCCCTTCCCCCTCCCCGCACACCGCCTGCCGCGGCTTCCCCCTATCGCGATAGTCGCCGGCGGCGGGGGGGGGGGGCCGCCATGTCGAGCAGCGGTCGTAGCCCTCTGCCTACCGTCAACGAGAGAGACGCGGAACAGGTAGGGTCGACGACGGGGAGGGCCTCTGTGAGGGGAAGGGGGGGGGGGTGTCTGAGGGGAGCCCGGCCCCTCCGTGAGGGGATCGTGGGCCGTTTTGTGAGGGGAAAAGGGGGGGGGATCTGAGGTCGGTTTGTGGGGAAAAGGGGGTCTGAGGGGGCCGGGGGTCCTTTTTGTGAGGGGAAAGGGGGGTCTGAGTGGGTTG
>NW_026293179.1:0-32468 GCF_026419915.1 Harpia harpyja | reverse complement strand
ACTGATCCCCTACAGACCTCACAGACCCCCCCCTACAGCCCCTATGGGCCCCAGTGACCCCCTATAGAACCCCACAGACACCCCCCCAGCCCCTATGGGCCCCATAGAGCCCCTATGGGCCCCACAGGCCCCCCTATAGACCCCTATAGACACCACAGACCCCCCCCTAAAACCCCTATGGGCCCCACGGATGCTATATAGGCCCTATAGACCCCATAGAGCCCCTGTGAGCACCACAGAGCCCCCTATAGCCCCTATGCCCCCCCCTGCTATCGTCTATATGGGCTTCATAAGTCCCCTATAGTCCCTCTGGACCTCCCCCATAGTCCCTATGCCCCCCTTAGACCCCCTATAGACCCTGGAGACCCCCTAGACCCACTACAGTCCCTACTGAGTCCCTATAGCTCCTATGACCCCCCCCCCTCATCTATAGGTGTTTCTTAGGCCCTTTATAGTCCCTATAGACCCCCCCAAGCCCCTATGGACCCTCTAGACCCCTTATAGTCCCTATAGACCCCCTAGACAGCCCCAGGCCCCTATGGGGCCCCTACACCCCTTATAGTCCCCCTAGACCTGCCACCCAAGCCCCTATGGACCCCCTATAGTCTCTATAGACCCCCTAGATTCTGCCATGCCCCTATGGACCCCCTAGAGTCCCTACAGACCCCCTAGACACCCCCCCAAGCCCCTATGGACACCCTACACCCCCTATAGTCCCCCTAGACCCCCCAAGCCCCTATGGACCCCGTAGACCCCCTATAGTCCCCTATAGACTCCCCCAAGCCCCAATGGACCCCCCTACACTCCCTATAGTCACCCCCAAGCCTCTATAGACTCTCTATAGTCTCTATAGATCCCCTAGACCTCCCCCCAAGCCCCTATGGACCCCCTACACTGCCTATAGTCCCCTATAGACACCCTAGATCCCCCCCCAAGCCCCTATGGACCCCCTAGAGTCCCTACAGACCCCCTAGATCCCCCCCCCAAGCCCCTATGGACCCCTTAGAGTCCCTACAGACCCCCCTATAGACCCCCCCCAAGCCCCCTATGGACCCCCTACACACCTTGTAGTCCCCCTATAGACCCCCTAGATCCCCCCAAGCCCCAATGGACCCCCTAGAGTCCCTACAGACCCCCTGTAGACCCCCCCCCAAGCTCCTATGGACCCCCTAGAGTCCCCCTAGAGACCCCCCCCAAGACCCTATGGACCCCCTACAAACCCCTATAGACCCCCTAGATCCACCCCAAGCCCCTATGGACCCCGTAGAGACCCTACAGACCCCCTATAGGCCCCTCCCAAGCTCCTATGGACCTCCTATAGTCCCCTATAGTCCCCTATAGACCCCCCCAAGCCCCTATGGACCCCCTAGAGTCCCTACAGACTCCCTAGAGACCCCCCCCAAGCCCCTATGGACCACCTACACCCCCTATAGTCCCCTATAGACCCCCTAGATCCCCCCAAGCCCCAATGGACCCCTAGAGTCCCCCTATAGACCCCCCAAGCCCCCTATGGACCCCCTACACCCCCTATAGTCCCCTAGAGACCCCCTAGACCCCCCCAAGCCCCTATGACCCCCCCTAGAGTCCCTACAGACCGCCCTAGGGTCCCCACGGACCCCCCCAAACCCCCCCCCCAAAGCCCCCGTGGCCCCCCCCCAACCCCCGCCGTCCACTATGGAACCCCTACAGCCCCCATACCCCCCCCCCTTCCACCCTCCCATGCCGTGACACCACCGCGTCCCACCTGGGTCCCCCCCCCAGGCGGGGGGTGAGTCACGGGCAGGACAGGCCGGTTCCCCCCGCGTCCCCCAGCCCGTCCCCCCCCCGTGTCCCCCCCCCGGGGCCACCGGGGCCGGTAAGACGGGCCGGACGCCCGGGTGTCCCCCTCCCCGTCCCCCCCCCCACCCCCACCGCCGCCGGCGGGACCCCACCCCGGCCAGGGGCACCCGGTCACCCGCCTCGGCCGCACGTAGACGGAGCAGGGTGTCCGGGGGGGGCCCGATGACCCCCCCAAGGGACCCAGGTGTCCGGGGGACACCGATGACCCCCCCAAGGGACCCAAGTGTCCGGGGGACACCGATGACCCCCCCCCAAGGGACCCAGGTGTCTGGGGGGACACCGATGACCCCCCCAAGGGACCCAAGTGTCCGGGGGACGGTGACACACGGGGAGAGGGATGGGGGGGACGGAAGGGGGTGGCCACCTCGCCGTGTCCCCGTCCCCCCCCGTCCCCATGTCCCACCCCCCGTCCCAATGCCCTTATGTCCCTGTATGTCCCCCGTGTCCCCACGTCGGTGTCCCCATGTCCCCCGTGTCCCCCACCCCAAAGTCCCCAAGTCCCCCATGTCCCCACATTGGTGTGCCCACGTCCCCATGTCCCCCACGCCAGGTTCCCCATGTCCCCATGTCCCCCCATGTCCCCCACCCCAATGTGCCCAAGTCCCCCATGTCCCCACATCGGTGTCCCCATGTCCCCCCACCCCCAATGTCCCCAAGTCCCCCACATCCCCACATCGGTGTCCCCACGTCTCCAAGTCCCCCATGTCCCCCCATTGGTGTCCCCATGTCCCCCACCCCAATGTCCCCCAATGTCCCCAAGTTCCCCACATCCCCACATCAGTGTCCCCATGTCCCCCACCCCAAGTCGCCCACGTCCCCACATCGGTGTCCCCACGTCCCCCATGTCCCCCAACCCAAGTCCCCCATGTCCCCCCATCGGTGTCCCCATGTCCCCCACCCCAATGTCCCCAAGTTCCCCATGTCCCCAAGCCCCCCACGTCCCCACATCGCTGTCCCCACGTCCCCATGTCCCCCACCCCAATGTCCCCCATGTCCCCATCCATGTCCCCCACGTCCCCACATCGGTGTCCCCACGTCCCCCACCCTCCCCACGTCCCCCGCGTCCCCCCCGCGTCCCCAGGCCGGGGCGGGGGCTCCCCGTTATTTCCCAACGCGGCGCCCGACCGACCGGCTCCGACACCGGCCCCGGCACAACCGGTCCCCGCCGGTCCCGGCAACACCTCCCGGGGCGGGACAGCCGGCGACGCTCAGACCGGCACCGCACGGCACAACCGGCACGGCACGGCCGGCACTGCACGGCACAACCGGCACCAAACCGCCATCGCGGCACACGGCACAACCGGCACGGCGCGGCCGGCGATGCTCAGCCGGCAACGACTGGCCTCGCCGACCGCAACCGGCGGCGTCTAGCCGGCGACGGACGGTGGCGTTGAGGTGGCGGCGCATGGCTCGGTGACGGTGACAGCGCGGCGACGGTGACGCCGCCGGCTTTCGGTGACACCGGGTGACGGTGACACCGGTTTTGCTGACACCAGACCTTGGTGACGCCGGGTGACAGGGACACCGCCGGCTCTCCGTGACGGTGACACCGGGGCTCAGTGCCGCGAAGCTGACGCCGGAGCCGGGATCGGGCACTGGGATGGACTGAGGGTGCCGGATCCGGTGGCGGGATCCACCTGGGATCCAGTGGTGGAACCCATCGGGGGAGCCAGGATCCGGCACCAAAATTGACCAAAGATCTGGGATCTGGCACCAAAACCGACCAAAGATCTGGGATCCGGCACCGAAACTGACTGAAGATCCAGGATCTGGCACCAAAATTGACTGAAGGTCTGGGATCTGGCACCAAAACTGACTGAAGATCCGGGATCTGGCACCAAAATTGACGGAAAGTCTGGGATCTGGCACCAAAACTGAGCAAAGATCCGGGATCTGGCACCAAAATTGACCAAAGTTCCAGGATCCAGCACCAAAATTGACTGAAGATCCGGGATCTGGGACCGAAACTGACCTGGGATCTGGGACGGAAACTGGCCGGAGCGCTGGGATCCAGCCCCCAATCTGACCAAGGCTCGGGGATCCGGCCCCAAACTTCACCTGGGATCTGGGATCTGGGATTGGATTTGGCCAAATACTCGTGATCTGGCATCAACATTGACCGGGGATCGGGGATCCGGCACCAAAACTGACCGGGGATCTGGCGCCGTTATTGTCCAAATACTCGTGATCTGGCATCAAACTTGACCAGGGATCTGGGATCCGGCCCCAAATCCGACCAAGGATCCAGGGATCTAGTGCTGAAAGCAACCAGGGATCTGGCATCCACCACCGCCCCCGACCCGGGACCTGACAATCCGGCCCCGAAAACCCGCCGGGGGATCGGTGATCCGGCGCCGGACCGGCCAAGGGCTCGTGGGAGCCGGTCGGAATCGGGGCCGGAACGTCGTCGTCGCGGGGATCCGTCGGGGGGATCGGGGATCGGGCGGCGGCCATGCCCCGCGCTTTCCTGGTGAAGAAGCCGTGCGTGGCCACGGCCCCAAACGCAACTGGAGCGAGCTCCCGGATGAGCAGCGGGCCGAGATCTACGTCCCCAGTACGTGGGGGGGGGGACGGGGGGGGACCCAGCTGTTTGGGGGGGGTCCAGGTGTTTGGGGGGTGACTCAGGTATTGGGGGGGGGATCCAGGTGTTTGGGGGGATCCGGGTGTTGGGGGGGACCCAGATGTTGGGGGGGGAACCCAGGTGTTTTGGGGGGGGCCCAGGCATCTGGGGGGGTTCCAGGTGTTGGGGGGGTCCAGGTGTTTGGGGGGACGCGGGCATCCAGTGGGAGCTGAGTATTGGGGGCACCCAGGCATCCGGGGGGGGGGACCCAGGGGTTTTGGGGGGGGGGGACCCAGGAGTTTGGGGGACCCAGGGGTTTGGGGGGGACCCAGGAGTTTTGGGGGGGGGTCTAGGTGTTGGGGGGTCCAGGTGTTGGGGGGGGGGACCCAGGCATCTGGGGGGGGCCACCCAGGCATCTGGGGTGGGGGTCCAGATTTTGGGGGGACCCAGGCATCCGGACCATTCCCCCCCCCCCCCCCATATTACCCCCAGGGGGACCCAGGTGTCCGGGGGGGGGCCCCTGTTTTACCCCTGCCCCCCCCCAACCTGTCCCCTGGAGGGGGGGACGGAGGACACCCAGGCGTCCGGGTGGTGATTAACCCCCTTAATGACAGAGTCGGGGTACGGCCCCGCCCGGGTGGGGCAGGAGCCACGCAGCCGCCGCCCGTCAAGGCCCCCCCCCCCCGTTCCCACCCAAATATTTGCGTCCCCTCCCAGACACCTGAGTCCTTTTTTTTGGGGGGGGGGGGTACCCCAATACCTGGGTCCCCACCAAGCTTTGGGGAGGGTGGGGGGTGGCGTGTCCCCCCCCCCCCCAAACACACACAACCCCCCCCAGGGCCCACGCGGGCGACACCCGCCGGAAACCCATAATTTGGGGCGTCGCGGCCGGAGCCGCTCGACCGGTCGGGGGAACCCCGAAAAGGCGGGGGTGGGGGCAGGGAGGGGCCCCCCCCCCTTCCTCCTGCCCTGGGGTTTGGGGGGGCGAGATGCTGGGGGGGGGGCATATTGGAAGGGGGGGGTTACATGGGGGGGGTCTGCATTGGGGGGGGGGGGTCATGGGGGGGTGATATTTGGGGGTGTCCATTGGGGGGGTCACATTTGGGGCGGTGCCCATCTAGGCAGTCATACTGGGGGGTCAGACGGGGGGGCCCCATTGGGGGGCACATTTGGGGGGGGGCCATTAGGGGGGTTCTATTAAGGGGATCCCACTGGGGGGGGGTCCCCATTAGGTGGGGTCCCATTGTGGGGTGCCCATCTAGGGGGGGGTGGTATTTGGGGGGTGCGGGACCCCCCCACCCCAACCAGTGTCCCGTCCCCCCCTCCCCCAGTTTGCCTGGGGGGGTGCCCCCCTGCGCAGGGACCCTGAGCCGGCGGTGGGGGAGGCTCCCGCGTCCCCCGTGTCCCCCCTCGACATGACGCTGCCCCCCCCGGCCCCCCCGCGCCCCCCCACGGCCCCTTCCTGCACCCCAAGGGCAAGGGTAAGGGGGGGGGGGGGCCCAAATGTGGGGGTCCACTGGAGGGGGGGCTGTGACGTGGGTGTCCCAGGGCCTGGGGGGGGCTGTCCTGTGATGGGGGTGGTCCCTAAACTGGGGGCGGGGGGGGGGTCCTGTGACTGGGGAGTCCCCAAGGTGGGGTGTCCCTAGGGCTGAGGGTCCCCATAACTGGGGGTCCCCAAGTTGGGGGGGGGGTCCCTGTGGCTGGGGGTTCCAAAGGTGGGGGGGTCCTCATGAGCAGGGGTCCTCATGACTGGGGGGTCCCCAAGGTGGGGTATCCCTGTGGCTGGGGGTCCCCAAGCTGGGGGGGGGTCCCCATGCCCAGGGGGTCCCCAGTGTGGGGGTTGTCCCTATGGCTGAGGGTCCCCATGACTGGGGTATCCCTGTGGCCGGGGGGTCCCCCAAACTGGGGGGTCCCCATGACCAGGGGGTGCCCGTAACTGGGGGGGTGCCCATAACTGGGGGTCCCCAAGCCAGGGGTGTCCCCATGACCAGGGGGTCCCCAATGTGGGGTGTTCCTATGGCTGGGGGTCCCCAATTTGGGGTGTCCCTATGGCTGGGGGTCCCCATGACTGGGGGTCCCAAAGGTGTGTGTGGGGGGGGTCCTTGATGGTAGGGGTCCCCATGATTGGGGGTCCCCGTGAGTGGCGGGTGCCCAAGTTAACCCCTCCCTCCCCACGCATTGGCAGGTACCATCCGGCCCCATGGGTGCCCCCATCCCCCCGGGCATCCCCATCCCCGGGGGGGTCCCGGTGGGGGTCCCCGTCCCTGGGGGGGTCCCCGGGGGGACAGAACTCTTCTCCTGCCCCGTGTGCCAGAAGAGTTTCGGGTTCCAGCGGATGCTGAACCGGCACCTGAAATGTCACAGCGAGGTGAAACGTCACCTGTGTCCCTATTGCGGGAAGGGCTTCAACGACACCTTCGACCTCAAGCGGCACGGTCCGCACCCACACCGGTGGGTGGGGGGGGGACAAGGATGGGACGGGGATGGGGATGGGGTGGGCATGGAGACAGGGATGAGGATGGGGACGGGATGGGATAATGACTGGGATGGGATAGGATGGAGACAGGACAGGGATGGGATGGGGATGGAGACAAGGGGAAGGATGGGGATGGTTGGAGACAGGGATGAGGATGGGGACGGGATGGGAAAGGGACTGGGGTGGGATGGGATAGGAATGGAGACGGGATAGGGATAGGATGGGGATGGAGACAAGGAAAGGATGGGGATGGGATGGGGTGGGTGTGGGACAGGATGGGGATGGGATGGGGATGGGGATGGAGACAGGGATGATGATGGGGATGGGAAAGGGACTGGGAAGGGATGGGATGGGATAGGATAGAGACAAGACAGGGATGGGATGGGGATGGGGATGGGATGGAGACAGGGATGAGGATGGGGATGGGACGGGAAAGGGCCTGGGGTGGGATGGGATAGGCTGGAGACAAGACAGGGATAGGATGGGGATGGAGACAAGGAAAGGATGGGGATGGGCTGGGGGTGGGGATGAGTTTGGGGATAGGATGGGGACAGGGATGGGGAGAGGGTTGGGGATGCAGATGAGGATGGGGATGAGATAGAGACAGGGATGAGGAAGAGGATGGGGATGGGATGGGTTAGGGACCGGGATGGGATGGGATAGGGTGGAGACAGGACGGGATGGGATGGGGATGGAGACAAGGGAAGGATGGGGATGGGATGGAGACAGGGATGAGGATGGGGACGGGAAGGGGACTGGGATGGGATGGGATAGGGTGGAGACGGGACAAGGATGGTATGGGGTTGGGGATGGAGACAAGGGAAGGGATGGGGGATGGGCGTGGGACAGGATGGTGACGGGATGGGGCTGGGGGGCAGGTTGGGGGACAAGGATAGGGGATAGGGATGGGATAGTGACCGGGATGGGATGGAGACAGGACAGGGATGGGATGGGGACAGGGATGGGGGACAAGGATGGGGACAGGGATGCAGATGAAGACCGGGACAAGACGGGCTGCCCCTCTTCCCCCCCCCCCAAAAGGCGTGCGCCCCTACAAGTGCAGCCTGTGCGAGAAGGCCTTCACGCAGCGCTGCTCCCTGGAATCCCCACCTGAAGAAGATCCACGGCGTGGCCCAGCGTTACGCCTACAAGGAGCGACGGGCCAAGCTCTACGTCTGCGAGGAGTGCGGGGGCACGGCCGACAGCCAGGACGCCCACCTCGCCCACCTCCGCCAGCGTCACCCCCACAGCCCCCTCCTCGCCAAACTGGCTCGCAAGGCCGCTGCCGCTGCGGCCGCTCCCCCCCCTCCCCCGCCTGGCTAACCCCGCCCCCCCGGCTGGCCCCGCCCCCTTAGGGTGGAGACACGCCCACTTCGGGGGGGATTTGGGGGGGAGGGGGGGGCCCAAGGGGTAGGGACCCCCTAAGGGGTAGGGACCCCCTTTGGGGTAGGGGTACGGCCGCTATGGGAAGGGAACACCGCTGCGCAGACCACGCCCCTCGGGTGCAAGCCACGCCTCCCGAACACAAGCCACGCCCCCCGAGCGTGGGGCACGCCCCCCTTTGGGGACAGGCCCCTACTTGCCCGTGGGGCTCCCTTGGGGCACTGGCCACGCCCCTTAGAGGCACCGTCCACGCCCCTTTGAGGCACTGGCCACGCCTCCCCGGGTGTGGGCACAGACCACGCCCCCCTCCGGCTCTGGCCGTGCCCCATTGGGGCAGCAGCCCCCCGCCCCGGGGGAAGCACTGACCACGCCCCCCTCCTTGGTCACAGGCCACGCCCCCAGGAGAAGCCCCGCCCCCTCCAAGCGCTCACCCCACCCACCCCCCCGCTTGGCCCAACCCACCCCCCGCCCCTCGGGCAGGCCCCGCCCCCGGGCACAGACCACGCCCCCCCGGGCTGGCCCCCGCCCCCGGCTGCTTCCCCCCCCCCCCCCCCCATGGTGCTGCGTCGCGGGGGAGGGGGTCTCCATAAAGCTCGTGTCCACCTATAGGCGCCTGTGTTCACCTATAGCTGCCCCTGCGCCCCCATTGGCTCCCGGATTCCGCTATGGGCTCCTCCCTTCCCCTATAGGCCCCCTGCTCCCCTATAGGCTCCCCTTTTCCCCTACAGGTTTCTCCTGCTCCCCATAGGCTCCCCTGTGTTCACCTGTGGCCTCCCCTGAGCCCCTATAGGGTCCCCTCTATTCCCCTATAGCCCCCCATCCCCTATAGGCTCCCCTGTTCTCCCCTATAGGTTTCTCCATACCTCTACAGTCCCCCCATCCCCTATAGCCCCCCCTCATCCCCTATAGGCTCCTGCGTTCCCCTATAGCATCCCCTTTTCCCCTATAGGTTTTCTCCCTTCCCCTATAGCCCCCCCCATCCCCTATAGGCTCCCCCCCTTTCCCCTATAGCCTCCTGCGTTCCCCTATAGGCTCTCCCTTTTCCCCTGTAGGTTTCTCCTGATCCCCTATAGGCTCCCCCCTATTTCCCTATACCCTCCCCTCTTCCCCTATAGGCGGCCCTGTTTTCCCCTATAGCCCCCCCCATCCCCCTATAGGCTCCCGCCTTCCCCTATAGCATCCGCTTTTCCCCCTATAGTTTCTCCATACCCCCATAGGCTCCCCCCCTATAGCCCCCCACCCCCCATAGCCCCCCCACCCCCTATAGGCTCCGCCCACCCCCTATAGCATCTATAGGGTAGCCCCCCCCACAGACCGTGGGTGCCGTTAGTCCAGTCTTTATTGCCCGGGACCCCCCCGCGGCGATGGGGGGGGGGAGGGGAGGGAGGGGTCGGGTGGGGGGAGGGGCCCCCCCGCCCCTCCCGGTTTGTTCCCGTGGGGGTGGGGGAGGGGGCGCCCCTCCCCCACCAATCGTCCAGTCTTAATCCCGCCCCTTTGGTCACAGACTCCGCCCCCTCCCCCCCCCACACCCCGCGAAGAGGGGGGAGGGGCGTTTGGCAGCAACGGGGGGGGAGGGGCAGCTGGGGGGGGGAGGGGCAATGGGGGACACCTCCCCCCCCCCCCCCAAACCTCCGGGCTCCCCTAAGGCAGCATGGCAGGGACAGGGTTAATGAAAAGGGGGGGGGTACCCCCCCCCGCTAAAGTGGGGGGGGGGGCAGAGGTCGGGGGGCCCCCCCAAAATGGGAGGGGCCCCCCCAAAAATGAGGGGGACCCCCCTCAAGAAGTGAAGCCCCCTCCCCCCCCCAAAAAGAGGGTGACCCCTCCCCCAATGGGGTGACCCCCCCAAAAATGGGGTGCCCCTCCCAAAAGGGGGACACCCCCCAATTAATGGGCGACTCCCCAAAACGGGGGTGCACCCCGGTTAAGAGATGACCCCCCCAATTAAGACGTGACCCCCCAATTAATGGGGGTCCCCCAATTAAGGGGTGACCCCCCCAAAATGGGGGTGACCCCCCCAATTATGAGACCCCCCCAATTAAGGGGTGCCCCCAATTAAGCGCTGAGCCCCTCTAATTAAGAGGTGACCCCCAATTCAGGGGTGACCCCCCCAAAAAAGCTGTACCCCTTCTCCTCAGCAGGGGGCGCTAGAGAGGGGTGGGGCACGGGGTGGGGCAGGCCGCTCTTAAAGGGCCAGCGCACCATTTGGCAGCGGTGGCATTTAGGGGCTGTTTTTTTGGGGGGCGGGGGGGGGTGTTTAAGGGGGGGTGTTGGGGAGGGGGACACACCGTCCTGTGCCCCCCCCCCTCTATTCGATTTCGACGATGAGGTCGTCCCCCTCCAGGCTCATTCCGGGGCGAACGTGGAGGCGGGTGACCGTCCCGGCCAGGGGGGCCGTCACCCACCGTCTCCATCTTCATGGCGCTGAGGACGCAGAGGGGGTCCCCCTTGGCCACCGACACCCCCACATCCACCCGGACCTCCACCACCTCCCCCGGCATGGGGGCCCCCACCTGCCCCTTGGCCCCCCGATCCGCCTTCGGGTGCACGTGCATCTCCTGGGGGGGGGGGGAAGGGCAAAAAAAAAAATAAATAAATGGGGGGGGGGGTGAAGGGTCCCCCAGGACCCCCTTGTGTCACCCCAGAACCCCCCCGGGTCTCCCAAGACCCCCCCCCGTGTCCCCCAGGACATTCCGTGTCCCACGGGACCCCCCCATGTCCCACGGGACCCCCCCCGGGTCCCTGGCACCTCCTCAATGTCCCCCCAGACCCCCCAAGTCCCCCAGACCCCCCCCAAGTCCTCCAGGACTTTCCATGTCCCCCAGGACCCCCCCTCAGTCCCTGGGACCCCCTTAATGTCCCCCCAGACCCCCCCAAGTCCCCCCGAACCCCCCTGTGTCCCCCAGAACCTTCCATGTCCCCCAGGACCCCCCCATGGTCCCTGGGACCCCCCGAATGTCCCCCCAGACCCCCCCCCGAGTTCCCCAGAGCCCCCCCAGGACATGGGACCCCCCCCCATAACCCCCCTGTAGCCCCCAGCGCCCCCCCCCATCCCCCAGACCCCTCTGTGCCCCCCCTAAACCCCCTCATACCCCCTCTGCATCCCCCCTAGACCCCCCCAAACCCCTCCGTGCCCCCCCAGGACCCCCCCCATCCCCCCAGACCCCCCTCTGCAACCCCTCAGACGCCCCCCGGGTCCCCCCCAGACCCCCCCAATCCCCTCATGTCCCCTCTGTGCCCCCCCAGACCACCCCCCCATCAGCCCCAGAAGCCCTCATGCCATTTTCTGTGCCCCCCCAGTCCCCCCAAAACCCCCCAAGACCCCTCCTGACCCCCCAAGACCCTCCTAGTGCCCCCCCAGCCCCCCCCAAAACCCCCCCAAGACCCCTCCTGGCCCCCCAAAACCCTCCTAGTGCCCCCCCCAGTCCCCCCCCACCCCAATGGCCTGGGCGTCTCGCACGAGGATGGAGCAGAGTCGCCCCATGAGCTCGAAGAAAACCTCCCCCCCATCAACCCCCCCAGCCCCCCCAAAAACCCCCCAAGACCCCTCCTGACCCCCCAAGACCCTCCTAGTGCCCCCCCAGCCCCCCCAAAACCCTCCAAGACCCCTCCTGACCCCCCAAGACCCTCCTAGTGCCCCCCCAGCCCCCCCCAAAACCCCCCAAGACCCCTCCCGGCCCCCCAAGACCCTCCTAGTGCCCCCCCAGCCCCCCCCAAAACCCCCCAAGACCCCTCCTGGCCCCCCAAAACCCTCCTAGTGCCCCCCCCAGTCCCCCCCCCCAATGGCCTGGGCGTCTCGCACGAGGATGGAGCGCAGTCGCCCCATGAGCTCGAAGAAAACCTCCCCCCATCACCCCCCCCAGCCCCCCCAAAAACCCCCCAAGACCCCTCCTGACCCCCCAAGACCCTCCTAGTGCCCCCCCAGCCCCCCCAAAACCCTCCAAGACCCCTCCTGACCCCCCAAGACCCTCCTAGTGCCCCCCCAGCCCCCCCAAAACCCTCCAAGACCCCTCCTGACCCCCCAAGACCCTCCTAGTGCCCCCCCAGCCCCCCCAAAACCCTCCAAGACCCCCTCCTGACCCCCCAAGACCCTCCTAGTGCCCCCCCAGCCCCCCCCAAAACCCCCCAAGACCCCTCCTGGCCCCCCAAAACCCTCCTAGTGCCCCCCCCAGTCCCCCCCCCCAATGGCCTGGGCGTCTCGCACAAGGATGGAGCAGAGTCGCCCCATGAGCTCGAAGAAAACCTCCCCCCCATCACCCCCCCAGCCCCCCCAAAAACCCCCCAAGACCCCTCCTGACCCCCCAAGACCCTCCTAGTGCCCCCCCAGCCCCCCCAAAACCCTCCAAGACCCCTCCTGACCCCCCAAGACCCTCCTAGTGCCCCCCCAGCCCCCCCCAAAACCCCCCAAGACCCCTCCTGGCCCCCCAAAACCCTCCTAGTGCCCCCCCAGCCCCCCCCAAAAACCCCCCAAGACCCCTCCCGGCCCCCCAAGACCCTCCTAGTGCCCCCCCAGCCCCCCCCCAAAAACCCCCCAAGACCCCTCCTGGCCCCCCAAAACCCTCCTAGTGCCCCCCCCAGTCCCCCCCCCCAATGGCCTGGGCGTCTCGCACGAGGATGGAGCGCAGTCGCCCCATGAGCTCGAAGAAAACCTCCCCCCATCACCTCCCCAGCCCCCCCAAAAACCCCCCAAGACCCCTCCTGACCCCCCAAGACCCTCCTAGTGCCCCCCCCGGCCCCCCCACCTTCATGGCCTGGGTGTCTCGCACGAGGATGGAGCGCAGTTGCCCGTTGAGCTCGAAGAAAAACCTCCCGCTGCCCCGCGGCGTTCAGGTCCCCCAACGCCAGCGCCTTGATGTGCAGCGTCTTCCCCCGCTCCAGCTCCACCTGAGCGTGCAAGGGGGTGGGCGTGCGAGGGGGCGGGCGTGCGAGGGGGCAGGCGTGCGACGGGGCGGGTGTGCGACAGGGCGGGTGGGCGAGGGGTCCTGGGTGCGTGGGAGACCCGCTGGGTGTGCACGAGGGCGTGCGAGGGGATCCAGGGGTGTGCGAAGGATGCTGGGCGTGCACCAGGGGTGTGGAAGGGGACCCATGAGTGTGCAAGGGCTGCTGGGCGTGCACCAGGGTGTGGAAGGGGACCCAGGGGTGTGCAAGGGATGCTAGGCGTGCACCCACGTGTGTAAAGGGACCCATGGGTGTGCAAGGGAGGCTAGGTGCGCACCTGGGCGTGTAAGGGGACCCAGGGATGTGCAAAGGAGGCTAGGTGTGCACCAGGGTGTGTAAGGGGACCCATGGGTGTGCAAGGGATGCTAGGTGTGCACCTGAGTGTGTAAGGGGACCCATGGGTGTGTAAGGGCCACTGGGCATGCACTAGGGTGTGTAAGGGGACCCATGGGTGTGCAAGGGCTACTAGGCGTGCACCAGAGCGTGCAAGGGGACCCATGGGTGTGTAAGGGCTGCTAGGTGTGTACGAGGGTGTGTAAGGGCACCCAGGGGTGTGCAAAGGATGCTAGGCGTGCACCCAGGCGTGTAAGGGGACCAATGGGTGTGCAAGGGATGCTGGGCGTGCAACAGGGCGTGTAAGGGGACCCAGGGGTGTGCAAGGGTTGCTGGGTGTGCACGAGGGCATGCAAGAGGCCCTGGGGGGTGTGCAAAAAGCTGCCAAGTGCGCACAAGGGCGTGCAAGGGGGATCCAGAGGTGTGCACGAGGGCGTGCGAGGGGCACCAGGGGCGTGGGAGACCCACTGGGTGTGCACGAGGGCGTGCGAGGGGCCCGGGGGGTGTGCGAGGGGTGCCAGACGTGCACGAGGGCGTGCGAGGGGCACACCGGGAGCGTGCAAGAGGCCGCAGGGGTGTGGGAGGGCCAGCAGGTGTGCACGAGGGCGTGCGAGGGGCCCCGGGGGTGTGCAAGAGCTGCCAGGCAGGCACAGGGGTGCAGGAGGGGTCTAAGCCCCGCCCTCTGACCAAGCCCCGCCCATCCAAGCCTCACCCATTTATCGAGCCCCACCCACCGCACTGCCACACCCACTTTAGCCACACCCCATCCTCAAGCCCCACCCAGAACAAAGCCCATCCCAAGCCCTGCCCACTCCAGGCTCCATTAATGCCGCCTCAGTGCCCCCCAGTTCCTCCCAGTCCACTCCCAGTGCCCCCCAGTCCCCTCCCACTGCCTCCAAGTACCCTCCCAGACCATTCCCAGTGCCTCCATACCCCCTGTCCTCCCCCACTGCCTCCCAGTGCACCCCAGTCCCCCTCTCACTGCCTCCCAGGCCCCTCCCAGTGCATTCCCACTGCCTCCCAGTGCCACCAGTCCCCTCTCACTGCCTCCCAGTGCCCCACCAGTCCCCTCCCACTGCCTCCCAGGCCCCTCCCAGTGCATTCCCACTGCCTCCCAGTGCCACCAGTCCCCTCTCACTGCCTCCCAGTGCCCCCCAGTCCCCTCCCACCGCCTCCCAGGGCCCCTCCCAGTGCATTCCCAGTGCCTCCCAGTGCCCCCCAGTCCCCTCCCACTGACTCCCAGTACCCCCAGTCCCCTCCCCACTGCCTCCCAGGCCCCTCCCAGTGCATTCCCAGTGCCTCCCAGTGCCCCCCAGTCCCCTCCCACCTGCCTCCCAGGCCCCTCCCAGTGCATTCCCAGTGCCTACCAGCGCATTCCCAGTGCCTCCCAGTGCCACCAGTCCCCTCTCACTGCCTCCCAGTGCCCTCCCAGTGCATTCCCAGTGCCTCCCAGTGCCACCAGTCCCCTCTCACTGCCTCCCAGTGCCCTCCCAGTGCATTCCCACTGCCTCCCAGTGCCACCAGTCCCCTCTCACTGCCTCCCAGTGCCCTCCCAGTGCATTCCCCAGTGCCTCCCAGTGCCACCAGTCCCCTCTCACTGCCTCCCAGTGCCCTCCCAGTGCATTCCCACTGCCTCCCAGTGCCCCCCAGTCCCCTCCCGCTCCCTCCCAGGCCCCTCCCAGTGCATTCCCAGTGCCTCCCAGTACATTCCCAGTCCCCTCCCACTGCCTCCCAGGCCCCTCCCAGTGCATTCCCAGTGCCTCCCAGTGCATTCCCAGTGCCTCCCAGTGCCACCAGTCCCCTCTCACTGCCTCCCAGTGCCAGTGCCACCAGTCCCCTCTCACTGCCTCCCAGTGCCCTCCCAGTGCATTCCCAGTGCCTCCCAGTGCCAGCAGTCCCCCTCTCACTGCCTCCCAGTGCCCTCCCAGTGCATTCCCAGTGCCTTCCAGTGCCACCAGTCCCCTCCCACTGCCTCCCAGTGCCCTCCCAGTGCATTCCCAGTGCCCCCCAGTCCCCTCCCGCTCCCTCCCAGGCCCCTCCCAGTGCATTCCCAGTGCCTCCCAGTACATTCCCAGTCCCCTCCCACTGCCTCCCAGGCCCCTCCCAGTGCATTCCCAGTGCCTACCAGTGCATTCCCAGTGCCTCCCAGTGCATTCCCAGTGCCTCCCAGTGCCAGCAGTCCCCTCTCACTGCCTCCCAGTGCCCTCCCAGTGCATTCCCAGTGCCTCCCAGTGCATTCCCAGTGCCTCCCAGTGCCAGCAGTCCCCTCTCACTGCCTCCCAGTGCCCTCCCAGTGCATTCCCACTGCCTCCCAGTGCCCCCCAGTCCCCTCCCAGTGCCCCCCACTCCCCTCCCACCGCCTCCCAGTCCGTCCCCCCCCTCCCCCAAACCGCCCCCACCTCAAACTCCTCGGCGATGGTGGGACCCTCGAGGAAGAGGCGGGTGCCCAGGCAGGAGACGGGGCCGAAGGCGGAGGCGAAGGCGCGGAACTCGTCGTAGACTTTGGGGTAGAGCGCGGCCGAGAGCAGGTCCTCGGCGCCGGGCGGGGCCCCGTGCCGCGCCCCCAGCTCCCGCCCCAGCGCCTCGAAATCCAGCGGCGGAAGCGACGCCCCCGGCCGCCCCTCGATGCGGGGCAGCTCCTTCAGGACCTGGAGGGAGGACGGCAGCGATGGAGGACGCCGGCACGGCAGCCGGCGACGGAGGCGGCCGTAGGGACCGCGGCATCCCGCCCGGGGACCCGCTGCTGGGGGCGGTGCCGTGGCAACCGGTACTGGGAACTGTTGGTAGGGTCGGGTGCCATGGCAACCGGTACTGGGACCTGTTGGTAGGGTCGGGTGCCATGGCAACCGGTACTGGGACCTGTTGGTAGGGACTGGTGCCGTGGCAACCGGCACTGGGACCCGTTGGTAGGGACCGTTGCCATGGCAACCGGTACTGGGACCCGTTGGTAGGGACTGGTGCCGTGGCAACCGGTACTGGGACCCGTTGGTAGGGACTGGTGCCGTGGCAACCGGTACTGGGACCCGTTGGTAGGGACTGGTGCCATGGCAACCGGCACTGGGACCCGTTGGTAGGGACTGGTGCCGTGGCAACCGGTACTGGGACCCGTTGCTAGGGACTGGTGCCGTGGTAACCGGCACTGGGACCCGTTGGTAGGGACTGGTGCCATGGTAACCGGCACTGGGACCCGTTGGTAGGGGCGGGTGCCGTGGCAACCACCACTGGGGACTGGTTGCTAGGGACTGGTGCCATGGCAACCGGTACTGGGAACTGTTGGTAGGGACTGGTGCCGTGGCAACCGGTACTGGGAACTGTTGGTAGGGACTGGTGCCATGGCAACCGGTACTGGGAACTGTTGCTGGGGACCGGTGCCATGGCAACCGGTACTGGGACCCGTTGCTAGGGACTGGTGCCGTGGCAACCGGCACTGGGACCCGTTGGTAGGGACTGGTGCCATGGTAACCGGCACTGGGACCTGTTGCTAGGGACCGTTGCCATGGCAACCGGTACTGGGAACTGTTGGTAGGGACTGGTGGTGTTTGGACCAGTTGCTAGGGACTGGTGCCATGGCAACCGGTACTGGGAACTGTTGGTAGGGACTGGTGCCGTGGCAACCGGTACTGGGAACTGTTGGTAGGGACTGGTGCCGTGGCAACCGGTACTGGGAACTGTTGCTGGGGACCGGTGCCATGGCAACCGGTACTGGGACCCGTTGCTAGGGACTGGTGCCGTGGCAACCGGCACTGGGACCCGTTGGTAGGGACTGGTGCCATGGTAACCGGCACTGGGACCTGTTGCTAGGGACCGTTGCCATGGCAACCGGTACTGGGAACTGTTGGTAGGGACTGGTGGTGTTTGGACCAGTTGCTAGGGACTGGTGCCATGGCAACCGGTACTGGGAACTGTTGGTAGGGACTGGTGCCGTGGCAACCGGTACTGGGAACTGTTGGTAGGGACTGGTGCCGTGGCAACCGGTACTGGGAACTGTTGCTGGGGACCGGTGCCATGGCAACCGGTACTGGGACCCGTTGCTAGGGACTGGTGCCGTGGCAACCGGCACTGGGACCCGTTGGTAGGGACTGGTGCCATGGTAACCGGCACTGGGAACTGTTGCTAGGGACCGTTGCCATGGCAACCGGTACTGGGAACTGTTGGTAGGGACTGGTGGTGTTTGGACCAGTTGCTAGGGACTGGTGCCATGGCAACCGGTACTGGGAACTGTTGCTGGGGACCGGTGCCATGGCAACCGGTACTGGGACCCGTTGCTAGGGACTGGTGCCGTGGCAACCGGCACTGGGACCCGTTGGTAGGGACTGGTGCCGTGGCAACCGGTACTGGGACCCGTTGCTAGGGACTGGTGCCGTGGCAACCGGCACTGGGACCCGTTGCTGCGGACTGGTGCCATGGCAACCGGCACTGGGACCCATTGCTAGGGACTGGTGCCATGGCAACCGGTACTGGGAACTGTTGCTGGGGACTGGTGCCATGGTAGCCGGTACTGGGACCTGTTGCTAGGGACTGGTGCCACAGTCACCGGTACTGGGATCCGTTGCTGGGGACTGGTACCATGGCAACCGGCACAGGGACCAGTTGCTAGCGTCGGGTGCCATGGCAACAGCCTCCAGTAAACCTTCCCAGTCCCCCCCAGTGCCTCCCAGACTCCCCCCAGTGGCCCACAGTCCCCTCGCAGTCCTCCCCAGTCCCCCCCCAGTTCCCTCCCAGTGCCCGCCAGTGCCTTCCCAGTGCCCCCAGTCCCCTCCCCCACCTCCCAGTGCTCCCAAGCACCTCCCAGTCCCTTTTCATTGCCTCCCACTCCCTTCCCAGTGCCCTCTGTCTCCTCCCAGTCCCCTCCCAGTCCCCTCCAGTGCCCCCCAGTCCCCCTCAGTCCCCCCCAGTCCCCTCCCAGTCCCATCCAGTGCCCCCTACCCCTCTCCAGTGCCTCCCAGTTCCGTTCCAGTGCCCCCCAGTCCCCCCCACTTCCCTCCCAGTGCCCCCAGTCCTTTCCCAGTGCCACCCAGTCTCCTCCCGGTGCCCTCCAGTGCCCCTCCCTCCCCTCCCAGTGCTCCCAAGCGCCTCCCAGTCCCTTTCCATTGCCTCCTACTCTCCTCCCAGTGCCCTTCATCTTCTCCCACTCCCCTCCCAGTACCCTCCGTTTCCTCCCAGTCTCCTCCCAGTCCCCTCCCAGTGCCTTCCCACTCACCCGGGAGCGGAAGGGCTCGGGGAAGCCCCCCGGGGGGGTCCCGATGTAACCCTGGAGGAACTCCACGACGGAGAGGGGGAAGGAGAGCTCGTCCGCCCGCGCCTCCACCTCCTCCCGCGACAGCCCGTTCTGCACCATGAACTGCGCCAGGTCGCCCACCACCTTCGATGACGGCGTCACCTGCGGCCGGCAACGTCACCCCGGGGGTGTCACCTCAGTGGTGCCACCCCGGGGTGTCACCCCGCTACGCTGTTCCCATTGGGATCCTGCCTAGGGATGGGGAGCAGCTCGCCCTAGACAGGTCTCGCCCCATGGAGCACCCAACCCATGAGAACTCAACCCATGGAGCACTCAACGCATGGAGCACCCAACCCATGGAGCACCCAACCCAGGGAGAACCAACCTATGGAGCACCCAACGCATGGAGCACCCAACCCATGGGAACTCAATCCATGGAGCACCCAACCCATGGAGCACCCAACCCATGGAGCACCCAACCCATGGAGCACCCAACCCATGAGAACTCAACCCATGCAGCACCCAACCCATGGAGCACCCAACCCATGGAGCACCCAACCCATGGAGCACCCAACCCATGGAGAACCCAACACATGAGAACTCAACCCATGCAGCACCCAACCCATGGAGCACACAACCCATGGAGCACCCAACCCATGGAGCACCCAACCCATGGAGAACCCAACACATGAGAACTCAACCCATGCAGCACCCAACCCATGGAGCACACAACCCATGGAGCACCCAACCCATGGAGAACCAACCCATGGAGCACCCAACGCATGGAGCACCCAACCCATGCAGCACCCAACCCATGGAGCACCCAACCCATGGAGAACCCAACCCATGGAGCACCCAAGCCACAGAGCACCCACCCCATGGAGAACCCAACCCGTAGAGACCATCCACCCCACGGACACCACCCACCCCATGGACACCACCCACCCCAGGGAGATCGCCTTGTGGAGAGCACCCTACCCTATGGAGACCACCCACCCCACAAAGACTGCCCCACCGATACCATCCACCCCACGGTGACCATCCTACGCCATGAAGACCACCTTCCCCACGGAGACCATCCTACGGAGACCATCCCACCCCATGGAGACCACCCATCACACTGAGACCACCCACCCCACGGAGAACACCCCGTGCAGACCACCCATTCCACAGAGCCCACCTCCGCCGACACCACCCTATGGAGACCAGCCCGTGGAGAACCACCTCCTCCATAGAGACCACCCCATGAAGACCACCCCCAACTCCACCCAGCCCCACGCCCACCTTAATGAGGTCCCCGAGGAGCTTGTTGGCCTCGGCGTAGGCTTTCTTGACCTCCTTGAACTTGTGGCCCAGCCCCATGGCGTGGGCCTGGAAGTGGAGGTTGGTGTATTGTCCCCCCGGGATCTCGTTCTCGTAGACGTCCGCGTTGCCCGACTTCATGGTGGCCGTGCAGTCGAAGGCGGCGTAGAGCCCCCGCGCCCCCTCCCAGTACTCGCTGTACTCGAACACCCGCTCCAGCGCGATGCCTGCGGGGGGGGCAGGGAGAGGGGGGGGCGTGGGTGGGGGGCACCCATGGATGAGGACCCCGTGGGGACACCGTGGTGAGGGGTGGCCATGGGTTGGAGGCCACTGTGGTTGAGGGACACCATGGATTGGGCATCACGTTGTGATTGAGGTGGCATCACCACGGCCGTAGTGCTATTGCCGTGACCACGGCGGCATCATCGTGGCCATGGGTCCATCACCACGGCCGTGGTGACACCATCATGACCACGGTGGCATCACCATGGCCATAGTACCATTACTGTGACCATGGTGGCATCACCATGACCATAGCCATAGTATTGCCACGACCACAGTGCCATTGGTATGACCACGGTGGCCAAGACCATGGCAGCACCTCCACGATACATATTGCCACCTCCATGATCACACTGCCATTACCAAGATTATGGTGGCAGCTCCACGATGATGATGGCACCTCCAAGACCACGGTGGCATTGCCAAGACGATGGTGGCATTGCCAAGACCATGGTGGCACCTCCATGACTGCGTTGTCATTGCCAAAACCATGGTGGCACCTCCATAAGTAAGTCACCAGGTCCATGACCGCATTGCCATTACCAAGACCATGGTGGCACCTCCATGACCACGCCACCACCTCTATGACCATGGTGGCACCTCCATGACTATGTTGTCATTGCCAAGGCCATGGTGGCACCTCCATGACCACGCCACCACCTCTATGACCATGGTGGCACCTCCATGACTATCTTGCCATTGCCAGAACCACGTTGCGATCTCCATAACTATGTCACCGCCTCCATGACCACGTTGCCGTTACCAAGACCATGGTGGCACCTCCGTGAGCATGTCGCCATTGCCAAGACCATGGTGGCAACTCCATGAGCATGTTGTCATTGCCAAGACCATGGTGGCACCTGCATGACCACGCCACCACCTCTATGACCATGGTGGCACCTCCATGACCACGCCACCACCTCTATGACCATGGTGGCACCTCCATGACTATGTTGTCATTGCCAAGGCCATGGTGGCACCTCCATGACCACGCCACCACCTCTATGACCATGGTGGCACCTCCATGACTATCTTGCCATTGCCAGAACCATGTTGCGATCTCCATAACTATGTCACCGCCTCCATGACCACGTTGCCATTACCAAGACCATGGTGGCACCTCCGTGAGCATGTCGCCATTGCCAAGACCATGGTGGCAACTCCATGAGCATGTTGTCATTGCCAAGACCATGGTGGCACCTGCATGACCACGCCACCACCTCTATGACCATGGTGGCACCTCCATGACTATGTTGCCATTGCCAAGACCACGTTACCACCTCCATAACTACGTCACCACCACCATGACCCCCTTGCCGTTACCAAGACCGTGGTGGCACCTCCACAGGGGTGCCCATACCTGTGTCGAGGGGGGTGCCGCGGGCGCAGGCCACCAAGGCGCCCATGCTGGGTTGGGAGGTCATGCCGGACATGGCGTCCACGGCCACGTCCACCACGTCGGCGCCGGCGTTGGCGGCCGCCAGCATGGAGGCGACGGCGGCCCCGGCGGGTGTCGTGGGTGTGGACGTGCAGCGGCACCTCGGGGAACTGCTCCCGTAGGGCCCCCACCAGCAACCGGGCGGCCGCCGGCGTCAGCAGCCCCGCCATGTCCTGGAGGGGGGGGACACAGGGGACATGGGGGGTTTTGGGGACCCCCAAGACTCTGCCCCATCCTGATCCCCCCCACCCCCGGCAGCTGCCCCACTGCGTCTTGGGGGTGTGGGGGTGCCCCAGTCCCCGCCCAGACCCCCAGGATCCCCAAATCCCACCCCCAGCCCTCCATGCCAGTACTGCCAGGCCCCCCAGTTCCCCCTCCCAACCCCCCCCAGGACCCCCAAATCCCCCCTCCCATCCCCCAAAGACCCCCAATCCTCCCTTCCAGCCCCCCAGCCCCTCCAATCCTCCCTCTCAGCAACCCCCAGATCCCCCCCTCCCACCACCTCAAGACCCCCCAACCCCCCCAGCACCCCCAATTCCTCCATCTCATCCACTCGAACCCCCAATCCCCATCCTATCCCCCAGTCACCCATCCCAGCCCCCCCAAATCCCCCTCTCCCATCCCCAAAGGACACCCAAATCCCCCCCCAAGATCCCCCAAACTCCCCTCTCACTCCCCCAGGACCCCCCAATCTCCCTCCCAGAATCCCCAACCCCCCCTCCTAGCCCCTCATCCCCCCTCCCATCCCCTCCCATGCCCCCCAAGACCCCCCAATCTCCCTCCCAGAACCCCCAAACCCCCTCCCAGCCTCTCATTCCCCATCCCATCCCCACAAGACCCCCCAAACCCCCTCCCAGAACCCCCAAACCCCCTTCCTAGCCCCTCATTCCCCATCCCGTCCCCCCAAGACCCCCCAATCTCCCTCTCTGAACCCCCAAACCCCTCTCCCATGCCCCCCAAGACCCTCCAATCTCCCTCCCAGAAGCCCCAAATCCCCTTCCCAGCCCTTCATTCCCCATCCCACTCCCCCAGGACCCCCCAATCTCCCTCCCAGAATCCCCAACCCCCCCCTCCTAGCCCCTCATCCCCCCTCCCATCCCCTCCCATGCCCCCCAAGACCCCCCAATCTCCCTCCCAGAACCCCCAAACCCCCTCCCAGCCTCTCATTCCCCATCCCATCCCCACAAGACCCCCCAAACCCCCTCCCAGAACCCCCAAACCCCCTTCCTAGCCCCTCATTCCCCATCCCGTCCCCCCAAGACCCCCCAATCTCCCTCCCAGAACCCCCAAACCCCCTCCCAGCCCCTCATTCCCCATCCCATCCCCACAAGACCCCCCAAACCCCCTCCCAGAACCCCCAAACCCCCTTCCTAGCCCCTCATTCCCCATCCCGTCCCCCTAAGACCCCCCAATCTCCCTCCCAGAACCCCCAAACCCCCCTCCCAGCCCCTCATCCCCCCTCCCATCCCCTCCCACACCCCCAATCCCCCCCCTTTCCCATCCCCTCTCCCCCAGACCCCCAAACCACCCTCCCCCCTCCCCCCAATTCACTTCTCTAGCCCCCCCCAAACCTTAATGCAGAGGATGTGGGTGCCGGCGGCCACCAGCTCGCGGGCCAAGCCCAGGTAGTAGTCGAGGCCGTATTTGGTGCGAGAGGGGTCGGCCACGTCCCCGGTGTAGGAGAGGGCGGCCTCCACCACCGCCCCCGCCCGGCCGGCCGCCTCCACCCCCAGTACCAGGTTGGGGAGGTAGTTGAGGGCGTCGAAGACTCGGAAGATGTCCATCCCGTTGGCCACCGCCACCTCGCAGAAGCTGGGGAGAGGCGGAGGGGGTCTTCATGTCCCCGTTCCCCCCCGATGTCCCCATATCTCCCCGTGGCCCCTCAAGCCTTCGTGATCCGCTGTGTTCTGCTGTCCCTTCATCCTTCCGTGAGCCCCCATGATCCCTCATCCCACCATACCCCTCCGTGTCCCCATGTCCTTCCTGTCCCCTCGTCCTTCCACGACCCCGTTGCCCTTCATATCCCACGTTCTCTCATCCCTCCGTGTCCCCCCTTATGCCCCCACGTCCCCCCACGTCCTCTCAGCTCTCCACGTTCCTCCATTCCTCCCCATGTCCTTCACGTCCCCGTGCTCCCTCATCTCCCCATGTCCCACCAGGTCCCCATGTCCCTTCGTCCATACCTGTGTCCCTGTGTTCCCATATCCCCTCGTGTCCCCGTGTCCTGTATCCCCCGTTCCCTCATCCCTCCATGTCCCACCACGTCCCACCACATCCCATGTCCCACCACGTCCCATGTCCCTTCATCCCTCCTTACCTCCCCGTGTTCCCTCATCCCCCGTGTCCCTGTGTCCTGCATCCCCTCTCCCCTCATCCCCCCATGTCCCCTCATCTCCCCATGTCCCACCACGTCCCACGTCCCCACGTCCCTTCGTCCCTCCGTATCTCCCCATGTCCTGTATCCCGTCCCCTCATCCCTCCATGTCCCCCCATGTCCTCATGTCCCTCATGCCCCATGTCTCTACGTCCCCTCATCCCTCCACGTCCCCCCATACCCCCCCATGTCCCCTCATCCCACCACGTCCCCCCATACCTTATGTCCCCCCCAACCCCCCATTGTCCCCTCAACCCTCCGTGTCTCCCCACATCCCCCCGTGCCCCCACGTCCCCTCATCCCACCATGTCTCCCCATGTCCCCTCATCCCACCATGTCCCCCCAGGTCCCCTCATCCCTCCACGTCTCCCCATGTTCCCACACCCTCCCCCATGTCCCCATGTGTCCCCCCCCCGGACCGGTAGACGACGTTGTCGGGGTAGTTGGTGTAGCCGACGGCGTTGGCGCCGCGCAGCAGCATCTGGAAGGGGATGTTGGGGACCAGGCGCCGCAGCTCCCGCAGCCGCTCCCAGGGACACTCGTGCAGGAACCGCATGGCCACGTCGAAGGTGGCGCCTGCCGGATGCGGCCCCGTCCTCGTGCTGTCCTCTCGCGAGAGCCCCGCCCCCTCGTGCAAGCCCCGCCCCTTTGCACAAGCCCTCCTTTGCACCCCCCCCCCGTCTGTCTCTGGTGCACGCCTGGCCCCAGGGCTTAGTGCTCCCCGGGCAAGCCCCGCCCCCCCCGGCGAAGCTCCACCCCACAGCAGCCCCACCCAGCCATAAAGCCCCACCCCAGTGAAGCCCCGCCCCCTGCAAAGCCCCGGCACTGGTGTGACCCCGCCCCTCTAAGCCCCACCCCCCAAGACATCCCCACCTGGGTGAGCCCAGCACATAACCACTGAGACCCCGCCCCCTCAACGAAGCCCCGCCCCCGTGACCCGCCCTCCCCTGGACCCCAAACCCCACCCTCTGAAACCCCACCCCCTCAACAAAGCCCCGCCCCCTGGGGGCATCCGTTCCCTTTGAACCCACCATGCCCCTGGGTGCACCCCCCGAGACCCCGCCCCCTCCGAGACCCCGCCCCCTCAGACCCCGCCCTCTCAATGAAGCCCCGCCCCCTGGGCCATCCCCACCCAGGGGAATCCAACCCGGCCCCACTGAGGCCCCACCCCCCCGAGACCCCGCCCCCCGACCACGCCCCATCAGGCCACGCCCCCTCCTCACCTCCCCAGGTCTCCATGCTGCAGAGGGGGCTGAGGGCGTGGGCGACGAAGGGGGCGATGCGGGCGAGGTCGCGGGTGCGGACGCGGGTGGCGAGCAGGGATTGGTGGGCGTCGCGGAAGGTCGTGTCCGTCAAGAGGAGCCCCCGGTGTGACCTCACCGCCCGGGCGAAGCCCCCCGGCCCCTCCCGCGCCAGCACCGCCCGCAGCCCCGCCGGGGGAGGTCCTGCGGCACCGGGGAGGGAGGGGGGGGGCGTCAGGTGGGGAGGGGGGCCGGTACACGCCATGGCGTGGCGGGCACACGCCAAGCACACGGGCCACGCCCACGCCACGCATATACGGCACAGTCGTGCGCGCAGCACGCACACGCCAAGCACACGCTACAGCACGCCGTGCACACGCCGCGGACACGCCAGGGCGTGCCGTGTGCCGGCCGAGCACACACGCCTGCACGCGCCAAGCACACACTACAGTATGCCGTGCACACGCCACACATATGCAACAGACACGCCAAGGCACACCAAGCACACACACCACGCACATGCCAAGCACACACTACAGCATGCCATGCACACGCCACTGACACGCCAAGCCATGCCGTGCACATGCCAAGTGTACATGCCATGCATATGCTATGACATGCCATGCACACGTCAAGGCACGCCGTCCGCGCACCAATCGCACGTGCCATGCACACGCCAAGCACGCACTACAGCGCACCATGCACACGCCGTGCATATGCCACGGACATGCCAAGGCATGCCATGCACATGCCAAGCACACGCTACAGCACACCAAGCACACACCACACATATGCCACGGACACGCCAAGGCATGCCAAGCACACGCTACAGCACACTGTGCACACTCCACGCATATACCACGCGCACATCAAGGCACACCTTGTGCACGCCAAGCATGCACACGCCAAGCACACGCTACAGCATGCCACGCACACGCCCTGCACACGCCAAGCCCATACGCCGTGCCCACGGTACGGCACGCCGAGCACACGCCACGCGGGCGTCAAGGCAAGCCGCGCGCGTGCCAAGCACGCCTGCCACGCGCGCACGCGATGCCGCGCCACGCACACGCCACGCACACGCGCCACGCCCTGCCCCTCCCCCACTCACCCATGGGCACCGGGGGGGGAGTGGGCTCCACCAGCGCCGCCTTCGCCTTGACGGGGAGCGGGGTGCTGGGGCCGTTCACCATCACGTGACCTGGGGGGGGGGAACGGGGGGGGGATGACAGACACACATGTTTGGGGTCCCCCCAAAGCCCCAGGGACCCCCCCCAGGACCTCAAAGCCCCCCCCAAACCCCTGAGACCCCCCCCGGGAACCTCCAACCCCTTCCCAGCCCCCCCTATAGCCCCCCGAGATCCTCCCCAGCCCACCCCCGGCTGCCCCCCCGAACCCACCCAGCCCCCCCCCGAGCCCCCAGGGACCCCCAAGACCCCCTCCCAGCACCCCCAGACACCCCTTAGGGACCCCCCCAGCCCTCCTAGAGACCCCTTAAATGCCCCAGCCCCCCCCCAGGGACACCCAAGACCCCCTCCCAGCACCCCGAAACCCCCTTAGAGCCCCCAGGCCCCCCCAGAGACCCCTGAGAGCCCCCAAGATCCCTCCCAGGGACCCCTCAGAACCCCTAGAGCCCCCCAAAACCCTTCCCAGCCCCCCCCCAGGGACCCCTTAGACCTCCCCCCAGGACCCCCAAGACCCCTTCCAGCCCCCCCCAGGGACCTCCAAAAACCCCCAGAGCCCTCCCAGCCCCCCCAGGGACACCTTAGAACCCCCAAAGACCCCCAGGACCCCCTACAGCCCCCCCTCCAGCCCCCTTATAACCCCAAAAAAACCCTTAGAACCCCCAAAGACCCCCAGGACCCCCCCAGCCCCCCCTCCAGCCCCCTTATAACCCCCAAAAAACCCCTTAGAACCCCCAAAGACCCCCAGGACCCCTACAGCCCCCCCCTCCAGCCCCCTTATAACCCCAAAAAAACCCTTAGAACCCCCAAAGACCCCCAGGACCCCCCCCGGCCCCCCCATACCCAGATAGTGAAGCAACTTCTGGGCCCGATTCTGGCCGGGGCGGAGGTGGAAGAGTTCGGGGTTCTCGTCGATGAACTGGGTGTCGGCGGCACCCCCCAAAAACTGGGGGTGGGCCAGGACGTTCTGCAGGAACGGGATGTTCGTCTGCGCGCAAGACGCGCCCGTCAGCGTGCGACGCACGAGGGGGGGCCGGGTATCAGCCCCCTCCTTCCTCCTCGTGCGACGCACTGGGGCGAGGGGATAGTCCCACTCGTGCGATGCACGGGGAATCTGGTGTGGTGCACAAGTACCCTGGTGCGTTGCACAACCATCCCCCCCCCATTGCACGTTGCACAGGACCCCCCATGCATCGCACGAGAGCCTCCCCCGTACCCCCCTGTGCATTGCACAAGCCCTCTGGTACATCGCACAACCCCCCCCCCAGTGCATTGCACACACACCCTCCCTGTGCGTCGCACGAGGGCCACCGTACATCGCACAAGACCCCCCCCCAAACCCTCCTGCTCCATTGCCTGACACCCCTCGTGCATATCCCCCCTCCCCGTGCGTCGCACGAGGGCCATCGTGCATCGCACGAGAGCCTCCCCCGTACCCTCCTGTGTATGACACACCCCCACCCTCTCGTGCATCGCACAAGGGGCACCACGCATCGCACGAGACCCCCCCCAAACCCTCCTGCTCCATTGCCCGACACCCCTCGTGCATCTCCCCCCTCCCCGTGCATCGCACGAGGGCCCCCCCCCCCGACCCCCGGACCCACCTTCACCCCGCGGATTCGGAACTCGGCCAGGGCCCGGCTCATCTTGGCGGCGGCGGCCGGCTGGTCGGGGCCGTGGGCCACCACTTTCACCAGCAGCGAGTCGTAGTGGGGGGAGATCAGGGCCCCCTGGAAAGCCGAGGCCCCGTCCAGGCGGATCCCCATCCCCTCGCCGCTGCGGAACACCTGCCGGCACCCCCCGCACCCTATAGAGAACCCTATAGGGCACCCACGGGCCCTATAGGGTCCTGCAGAGACCCTATAGAGCCTCCTAGGGGCACCCCCCCGGCCCCACGGGGCCTCCTAGTGGCACCCGCCCACCCCACGGAGCCCCTATAGAACCTCATATAGGCACACCCAGACCCTATAGATAGCTCTACAGATATCTATGGGCCCTATAAGGTCCTGCGGAGCCCCTATACAGCCTCCTGTGGGCACCCACCTGCCCCACAGAGCCTCCTGTGGGTACCCCCCAAACTACAGAGACCCTACAGAGCTTCCTACAGGGACCTATGGACCATATATGCTGTCGCAGAGCTCCAATAGAGCCTCCTACTGGCACCTATGGACCCTGTATGGTCTCGCAGAGCACGTATAGAGCCTCCCACTGGCACCTATGGACCCTATATGGTCCCACAGAGCACCTATAGAGCCTCCCACCGGCACCTATGGACCATATATGGTCTGCCAAAGCACCTAGAGAGCCTCCTACTGGCACCTATGGACCATATATGGTCTCCCAGAGCACCCACAGAGCCTCCTACTGGCACCTATGGACCCTATATGGTCCCACAGAGCACCTATAAAGCCTCCTACTGGCACCTATGGACCCTATAGGGTCCGGTGGAGACCCTATAGGGCTTCCTGTGGGCACCCCTCTGCCCCACAGACCCCCTATAGAGCTTTTTACAGGCACCTATAGACCCTCTATGGGGGTCTAATGGGAGGGGTCCTGCAGGCGTCCCCTGGGGGTCCCAAGGGGGGGTCCCAAATTGAGTCCCGTGGGGGGGTCCTATGGGGGGGGGGTCCTGTGGGGGGGTCCTAGGGGTGATCCCATGGGGGTTCCTATGGGGGGGGGGTCCCAAGTTGAGTCCCATGGGGGGGTCCTAGGGGTGATCCCATGGGGATTCCTATAGAGGGGGTGTCAGGGATGATCCCAAGGGGGGTCCCATGGTGGGGGGGGGGGGGGGGGGCACCTCGATGCGTCCGGTGTCGGGCTGGAAGCCGCGGGCAGGGTCCTCGGTGGTGACGCGGCACTGGATGGCGCAGCCGTTCACCCGGATGCTCTCCTGGCGCAGCCCCAGCTCCGGCAACGACCGACCCGCCGCCACCTGCAGCTGCGCGTGGACCAGGTCCACGCTGCCCGGGTGTCACCAGGGGGGGACCCGGGTGGCCGGGGGGGGGACACACGACACCCAGGCATCCGGGGTGGGGAGGGGACCAGAGCATCCCACACCCTGCATCCCTCCAGGGACCCAGGCATCCAGGGGGGACCCAGGCACCCGGGGGGGACCCAGGCACCCGGGGCATCCCGCCTCCACCCTTTACACCCCTCCATCCTCCTGGGGACCCAGGGATCCGGGTACCCCCCCACCCCACGCCCCCCCCCAGGGACCTGGCACTCACTCGGTGATCTCTTCGGTGACCGTGTGCTCCACCTGCAGCCGGGAGTTGACTTCGATGAAGTAGTAACCCCCGCTCTGGTCCACCAGGAACTCCACCGTCCCCGCGTTCTCGTAGCCCACCTGCGTCACAACCCGCCCCCCCCACCATCAGCCCGGTCGCCAGGGTCCCCCAGACGCCTGGGTGTCCCCCCCGAACTACTGGGTCCCCCCATATTCTCTCAGGTCCCCCCCCATGGACTCTTGGGTCCCTTGGTGATGGATGCACGTCCCTTCCCTGGACTCTTGGGTCCCCCCCGAACTCCTGGGGCCCCCCCATGGACTCCTGGGTCCCCTGGTGATGGGTGGCAGGTCCCCTGCCTGACTCTTAGGTGTCCCCCCGAACTCCTGGATCCCCCCCACCCAACTCCTGGGTCCCCCCATGTTCTCTTTGGTCCCCCCCATGGTCTCCTGGGTCCCTTGGTGATGGATGCACGTCCCTTCCTGGGACTCCTGGGTCCACTCCCAAACTCCTGGGTCCCCCCATGGTCTCTTGGGTCCCCCCCACCCAATTTCTGGGTCCCCCCATGTTCTCTTGGGTCCCCCCCATGGACTCTTGGGTACCCTGGTGATGGATGCACATCCCTTCCCTAGACTCCTGCGGTCCCCCATGGTCTCCTGGGTCCCCCCCACCCAATTCCTGGGTCCCCCCATGTTCTCTTGGGTCCCCCCCATGGACTCCTGGGTCCCCTGGTGATGGGTGACAGGTCCCCTCCCTGACTTGTAGGTGTCCCCCCGAACTCCTGGGTCCCCCCATGTTCTCTTGGGTCCCCCCCATGGTCTCCTGGGTCCCTTGGTGATGGATGCTCGCCCCTTCCTGGGACTCCTGGGTCCCCCCCACCCAAATCCTGGGTGCCGGTACCTGCTGGGCGAGGCGGACGGCGTCGCTGGCCAGGCGGGCACGGAGCTCGGGGTGCAGGCGGGCGGCCGGGGCGATTTCTACCACCTTCTGGTGCCGGCGTTGGATGGAGCAATCCCGCTCGTAGAGGTGGACCACGTTCCCGTGCTGGTCCCCTGGGGGCGGCGGGGGGGTCAGAGCGGGGGGACCCAGGCATCCGAGCACCCCAAAAAGGGATCCAGGCATCCGGGAACCCCCCTGTTGAGGGACCCAGGTGTCTGGGCACCCCTGCACCCCATTCTATTACCTTCTGCCCCCCCCATCTCCCCCACCATCCAAACCGGCACCCACCAAGCCTCCCCACCCTCCCTAGTCCCCCAAACCCCCCTCCAGCACCCCAAAAATCCCCTTGGGGTGCCCTGAGAAGCCCTGGAAATCCCCCCAAATCCCTGTGGACCCCTCTAAAGCTGAGGGATCCCCCCAAAGCTCCAGGGACCCCTCCAAAGCCGCCAGAGACTCCCCCAAAGCCCCCAGAGACTCCCCCAAAGCCCCCAGGGATCCCTCCAAAAGCCCCAAGGACTGCCCCAAAAGCCCTGGAGTCCCCCCCAAAGTCCCCAGGGCACCCCCCCAAAGCCTCCCCGCCATACCCAGGATCTGGACCTCGATGTGCCGTGGGCGCTCGATGAATTTTTCCACGAAAAGGGCCCCGTTGCCAAAGGCGGCCAAAGCCTCCGAGGAGGCGCGGGAGAAGCTCTCCTCCAGCTCCTGCGCACACCCAGATGCCTGAGTCCCCCCAAACGCCTGGGTCCCCCCCAAACACGTGGGTCCCCCCACCCACTGGTGTTCCCTGGGCAAGTCTGGGTCCCCCCCGGACGCTTGGGTCCCCCCACCCACTTGGGTCCCCAGGCTGGGGGGTATCCTGGGGGAATTGGGGGTCCCAGATGCCTGTGTCCCATGGCAGAGGCGGGGGTTCTGGGATGGGGGTCCTGGGGAATTGGGGGTCCCAGATGCCGGGGTCCTGTGGCAGAGATGGGGGTGCCGGAGTGGGGGTCCTGGGGAATTGGGGGTCCCAGATGCCGGGGTCCTGTGGCAGAGATGGGGGTGCCGGAGTGGGGGTCCTGGGGAATTGGGGGTACCCGACGCCTGGGTCCCATGGCAGAGGCGGGCGTCCCGGGGTGGGGGTCTCAGGGAAAGGGTGGTCCGGGATGCCGGGGTCCCATGGTAAGGGGGGTCGTGGGGTGCGGTCGTGGGGAATTGGGGGTCCTGGATGCCTGGGTCCCGTGATGGGGGGGTCCCATAGGGCCCGGCCACCGGGGTGCCCCGTACCTGGGGGGAGCGGACCACCCGCATTCCGCGGCCGCCGCCGCCGTAAGCCGCCTTGAAGATGACGGGGAAACCGACCCGGTGGGCGAAGTCCTGCGCCTCCGACAGTGCCGACACCGGCGCCGGCGTCCCCGGCACCACCGGTACTCCTGGGGAGGGGGGGCTGTCAGTGCTGGCGTTGGGGACACCCCAATTCCCCTGCTGCCCCCCCGCCTCAGGAACCCCCAAGCCCACTTAATCCCATCACCCTCCCCTGGCACCCATAGCCCCCATAACCCCCCCAGTGACCCCACAACCCCCTATAGCCCCCCATAACCCAATAACCCTCCCCATAGCCCCCCCTTAACCTCCCAATAGCCCCATAACTCCTAATAACCCCAATAACCTCATAATCCCCCCAACAACCCCATAACCCCTTAATAACCCCCCAATATCCCCATAGCCCCCCACAGCCCCCCAATAACTTCATAACTCCCCCCA